>NC_053161.1:163070127-163205127 GCF_016835505.1 Polypterus senegalus
TGAAATTTTCCGTTAAATTCCATTTTTAATCTAATTTGTGTATCAATGAATATAAATGCTGTCTTGTTTAACTATTTCTGTCAGAATTATAACTGGAACCTCCAATTACTCCAAGTCATGATAAGCACTATACAAAACAAGACAAATAAAAATAACAACAGCAATAAATTGAACAAAGTTCCTAAATCTGCCATTAGCACAAGTCTTTGTAATGCATTCTTTTAGTAAGTTTTCATTAATAAATGACAGGTGACTGCCATCTTTTGGTTCATTTCAGTCACATTAGGAGATTGTCCTGATAACATTACATGAAAGAATACTTTCAACCGTATGCAGAAGCTAATGTTTATACTCACACCAGAGAAGTTAACAACAAGCAGGATAGACATGGAGAGCAAGTGGTACAAAATGTTGTAAGGTTACAGATACATGTCAGTGTTAGACCTACAAGTGAGACCACTATGAAATAATAGCTTAAATGACTAGAACATATTTACAATTATGGGTTTTCTTTGAGATTTCCGGGTTTGTATCATAAGTTGTTGTGCTTAAAAGGAATTTCATTTATGGCGCTTTTCCATTGCATAGTACGGCACAACACGGTTCAGTTCAGCTCACTTTTGGGGGGTTTTCCACTGGGAACAGTACCTGGTCCTTTTTTTAGTACCACCTCAGCCGAGGTTCCAAACGCGCCGAACCGTTACCAAAACGTGACGTGTAAACTCTGCTGGTCACTGATTGGCCGGAGAAAATAGTCATTACTGCGTCACTGGCTATTCTTTTCTTTAAAAGGTACACACACGCGGAAGTTTGTGTCCCACCTCTCCATCGCTGGACGCAGTTTGTTGCATAAGTGGATGAATGTTTCTTCAGACATTCGAAAGTTCTCCACCCACTGAGTGTTTGTAAAACCGGGAACAATCACATCCCACCACTCTGAAGCACGGTTAAATGTCCAAACAGATGGTCTGTTACAAAATGTGGAAGATCTGTAATATACAGAATCAGCATTTTAATGTTACACTGACAGTTAAGTTCATTTTATGCTTTGCAACAGTGATAAAAGTTAGCTAGTGATGTGCTTTTTTTAGATGCTCACCCTTGCGCGTCGTCGAGCTAAAGTGTTGTCGTTGTCTGCGTGTTGTTGTAAAAGTTCCACGGTGTCACGGCAGTAGAGGCGGCGCAACTATAACAACACGTGAATAATCCCGCCCACTCTAAAGCGGTACTAAACTGCAGTCGAAACACAAACTGAGCCGAACTAAGGTGAGCTGTACTGAACCGTGCTGTGCCGTACTATGCAGTGGAAAAGCGCCATTAGTGTTTTCTTGTGTTACAAGGCAGTACCTTTACAGTTAGCTCATCATACAGAGACTCTTGTTTCTGTTTTGGTATTCCTGGCTACCACAACTCCACTAGTACACATGGGTCAAGCTGCAGGGTTATTAGCTGGGATTCACCATTTACTGATGTTGTAGTGAGCAAGGGGGCATATTCCCCAGCAGGGGAGCAGTGGTTCAATGGAAACATCTCCCCAACATTCTCCACAGATGCCTTTAAAGGGGTGTTGACCCCTAAATTCTGTTCTTTCTCTATACCCACAACCATTAGCTTGCTTTCCCTGCTAGCTCTCTAGTAATCTCACTTATTTTAGACCCGGTCTTGCCAGCACTACAAAGATGTTAGATGGTTGCTGTGCTGACAAACCCCCTGCACCCTGGTCTCAGGGTGGTTTCAGTGATCTTGGTTGGAAAAACCTAACTGCTCCCTCGAGATCCGAGCACATTTCCCACGCCTTGCCAGAGTTGATTAGGGATGTGGGTTTTCCTAACGCATTCTCTTATAAGTTTCCACCTGGCTTGATGAATACTATGTATTTGGGTTTTGCTAGATTGAAGGTATTATTCGTTCCCATCATGCAACTCTTCAGAAAGCTGACTAGCTTTGTTGGGACCTGATCGTGCCAACAACTGAAATGTCCCTGTGTCAGGGCAATCTTGCATCCTGAGTGGGTGGTATCACAGGCTTGCATTGATGTTGTTACAGAGTAGGCAGTTCTTTTTCCTTACATGAATCAATGTGACACTGTGGCACAGTTTTATTCTACTCCAGGGTTAACATGATATTATACTATCCTCCTGTTTACAAGAGCAATAACCAACCACCCCATACCTATTTTCCAATTTGTTTGCCAACATTGATACTGATTGCATTGTTTCATTCTCTCTTTACCATACAGTTGCCATTTGGTTCTTGCTTTTCATTTAAACTAGAAACACTGTGCACATATAAACAATGGCAATTTAAGGGTATGCTGTGTAGTACGGCAGCTATTAGAGAGTTTATTTGGGAACATTGGAAAAAATCTTTATAATGAAGTAATTAATGAAGAGAAAAGGACACTTTCGAGTGGGTTTTGATAACTACTAGTAACTACTTAAAAGATCATTGTAATGGTATTTCATTTTTGTATAGGAAAAATGGCTATCAATAATATAAGACTTAGGAATGTATTATTTCCCATTGAAGTTACTGGGGATTATGTTTTTGAATTACAAGAGACAAGTCTTATGTAGAGTTTTTCCAGAATGCAATGTTTTTAAAGAGAAAAAGACTGTTTAATACAACAATGTTAAATTGCTAAACCTAACAATATTCAAATGCACAAACACCTAAACTACATTAAGTATACAGCCATTTCAATTTGATTGACAAACAGATCTTGACAATGTCAAGTCAGTAACAAATGAAATACTTCAACTGTGCACAAACCCATGTCCCTATTTTATTTAATTTGACTTTAATTTAAAAAAGCCTCTTCACATCTTCTCTTAATCTTCATTGGCTCAGTCTAACATCACTCAAGTTCCCTCAATATTTCAGGTCAAGTACTGCAGTTCACTCATTTTTAAACTAGGACTCATGACTGTTATACAACTTTTGTACCACCTTTGAACTTGAATGCTACACACTCTAGGTGCTAAATAACTCACCTATTAAAAAATTCAATTGCTTCTGTGCACTGCTTTCTTATACATAGTGATAAAATTAATAGAAGATTCAAAGAATTTACATCAAGTACAATTTCAAATTAGCCTCATTGTGCTATGTTCTCTAATAATTTTTACGCTCAAGTAGGGTCATGTTTTATATTTATCGATATCTCTGAATTCACAAAACATACCCTATACCATTTCTAGTTTCCACTTACTCCTGCCTCTTCTTTCTAGGACAAGCATTTTATCAAGCGGGGTCATTTTTGCTAAATCGCCTGTAATTTGACCTCTCCAAATTAGAATCATTGCTGTTATTGAACTATCTGGAGTATAAACACATATTTGGTCTCTTTGTAAAGGTAACATTCTCTAGTTTCACCCTTAGCAGTCAGAATCACTGTAGGTGTGACTGATCAAAAGATATGCACATTAGAACTCACAGAAAAAATGAATTTTTTTGTTCTCGCCTAAGTTTTTTTGTGAAAATAAAGGCCTCTATAGCTGCAGTAGGTAGGTGGGGACAAAAACACACTATGTACCAACAGAATAACTTGTTGACTACTCACATTTCAAATTTGAAAAGAATACCTGTAAAATGACATTTTACACCAGTTTTTATGTGGGCATGTCCAGGTGCTTTTTAGAGGGACCTATGGTTTATCCATTATCCACATTTTGGAGCGTATGGAAAAAGTGTAATAACTTTTGAATGCTTCGACCCACATATATCAATGAGGACTCTACTGAAAGCTTTCACCTAAAGGAATCTATCTCTACATACAGTGTCACTCTATTAGTATGGAAATTCATATTCCATAATAAAAACAATAAAAAATACACATTTCAATATAAAAATAGTCAAAACAAGTCTTATGGGCTAAAAATATATATATATATATATATATATACACACATATTTTTTTGCACACAAACTATATAAATTTTTTTACAAACTGTTACAATACAGCTCAGTGTTTTTCCATGTGCCACTGATTGTAGCAATCCCTATCAGGCAGAAAGCACAAGGGCGTATCACATGTCGCTCTCTGCCATTAGACGTCTCCTGGTACGATAGATCACTGTCACGCCGCGTACATGCCTCTATTACTTAATCGAGAGTGTATTTACGTATATCTGTACTTTTATCCATATTTAAAATGCAAAAAAAACTAGGTGAAATCACAATAAACAACTATGCACCAACTCTGCAGACTGGCACAAATGCCAGCTTCGCGCAGCTCCGATCGGTTTTGTTTACAAGTTGGTATGGCAAGTTACATATCGAAATGCTCAGCTGCTCATTGGCTCTAAGTTTGGAGTGACACTCACAGCGTCCAATCAAACAGGTAGATTATACCAGGGTTTGGAGTTGTGCGTCATCGTTCAGCTGTCTGTGACACTCGTTGGCTATACGAGGTGCCAGTCACCCCCCAGACCCATCGTAATTGGCCAACTTAGGTGTCAATCAGAAGCTAACACTTCCGTGTAACATGCTTTAGCATGGTTATTGCCGACAGAAACAAATTACGTCTGATATGATCAATAGAGATGAAAAAAAATGTCGGAGCTAGTCTCGAGTTAAAAAAAGTTTTCTGGAGTTTTTGTCCCTTTGAGGATCTATCGTGTGTTTTGGACCTAATCGTTTTACTGGATTATATTCCCTGGAGCCTTACGGACAGAATGAGATCAATATTGCTCGGAAATATTGATGTTTGACTTGCAGAGAGCCTTCAAAGGTAGTCAAAGGTAGGAAAAGTCAGCTCTTAAAAACTATTACTTCTCTGTAAAAAAGGATTTAGTGTCAGTGCTGTGGTTGTTGTGTGTTTATATCATCGGAAAGACGAGACTCTGAATTTTCATTTGATGTGTAGTATGTCGAGGTGCATGACAGAGGGGCATGCACACATGGCTGTGATATGATTGTGACGTCGTAAAATCGTCGTTATGTACCGGGACCGGTACGTGTGCATGTTAAGGGGATGTTCTGGGGAACAATGTATGGAAGCTATGAACTGCACAGTGGAAAAAAAAAAAAAATATATGGGATAGCCCTTATCTCATATGTTTGAGATATTTTCAGGTACATACAGGACGCTTTTACGTATGTACAAAATCTTTTCACATACATGAGATAAAGATAGATTAAAAAAAGTAAAAAAGTGTATTTTCCTACCTAATCTTCAGTGCCTGCCTGATCCACGTGCGCATGCACAGAAGGAGTGACCGAGCTGCGCAACATGTGCAGAAATTTACTGTTATGACAGTGACAGATCAGCATTTTTTTTTTATTTTGCAACACGAGTTCCCATCCATGCGCTCTCTGCTTAATAAAATTACTTTCATAACACTGCCCGATTTGTGCTGCGCATGTCTAATGTTTTACGACACACATCACTTGTCAGATTCAAATTGTACTTGTGACTCATTTTTGTATTTCAGTTTATCTCCATCAATAAGTGGACTTCTTACTGAAAAAGAGGGGGACTTTTCAATTTATAACGTCTTGCAAGAATATTTATCACCTGAAAAATGTAACTCCAGTCGAATGAAGAGCGAGCGAACTGTGAACTTTATAATGAATACGTAAGCTTTTTGTGAGTACAGTGCATCCGGAAAGTATTTACAGCACATCACTTTTTCCACATTTGGTTATGTTACAGCCTTATTCCAAAATGGATTAAATTCATTTTTTCCTCAGAATTCTACACACAACACCCCATAATGACAACATGAAAAAAGTTTACTTGAGATCTTTACAAATTTATTAAAAATAAAAAAATTGAGAAAGCACATGTACAGAAGTATTCACAGCCTTTGACATGAAGCTCAAAATTGAGCTCAGGTGCATCCGGTTTCCCCTGATCATCCTTGAGATGTTTCTGCAGCTTAATTGGAGTCCACCTGTGGTAAATTCAGTTGATTGGACATGATTTGGAAAGGCACACATCTGTCTATATAAGGTCCCACAGTTGACAGTTCATGTCAGAGCACAAACCAAGCATGAAGTCAAAGGAATTGTCTGTAGACCTCCTAAACAGGATTGTTTCGAGACAAATCGGGGAAGGTTACAGAAAAATTTCTGCAGCTTTGAAGGTCCCAGTGAGCACAGTGGCCTCCATTATCCATAAGTGGAAGATGTTCGAAACCACCAGGACTCTTCCTAGAGCTGGCCGGCCATCTAAACTGAGCAATCTGAGGAGAAGGGCCTTAGTCAGGGAGGTGACCAAGAACCCGATGATCACTCTGTCAGAGCTCCAGAGGTCCTCTGTGGACAGAGGAGAACCTTCCAGAAGGACAACCATCTCTGCAGCAATCCACCAATCAGGCCTGTATGGTAGAGTGGCCAGACGGAAGCCACCCCTTAGTAAAAGGCACATGGCAGCCCGCCTGGAGTTTGCCAAAAGACACCTGAAGGACTCTCGGACCATGAGAAACAAAATTCTCTGGTCTGATGAGACAAAGATTGAACTCTTTGGTGTGAATGCCAGGTGTCACGTTTGGAGGAAACCAGGCACCGCTCATCACCAGGCCAATACCATCCCTACAGTGAAGCATGGTGGTGGCAGCATCATGCTGTGGGGATGTTCTTCAGTGGCAGGAACTGGGATACTAGTCAGGATAAAGGGAAAGATGACTGCAGCAATGTACAGAGACATCCTGGATGAAAACCTGCTCCAGAGCACTCCTGACCTCAGACTGGGGCGACAGTTCATCTTTCAGTAGGACAACGACCCTAAGCACACAGCCAAGATATCAAAGGAGTGGCTTCAGGACAACTCTGTGAATGTCCTTGAGTGGCCCAGCCAGAGCCCAGACTTGAATCCGATTGAACATCTCTGGAGAGATCTTAAAATGGCTGTGCACCGACGCTTCCCATCCAACCTGATGGAGCTCAAGAGGTGCTGCAAAGAGGAATGGGTGAAACTGGCCAAGGATAGGAGTGGCAAGCTTGTGGCATCATATTCAAAAAGACTTGAGACTGTAATTGCTGTCAAAGGTGCATAAACAAAAGTATTGAGCAAAGGCTGTGAATACTTATGTACATGTGATTTCTGTTTTTTTATTTTTAATAAATTTGCAAAAACCTCAAGTAAACTTTTTTCACGTTGTCATTATGAGGTGTTGCGAGTAGGATTCTGAGGGAAAAAAATGAATTTAATCTATTTTGGAATAAGGCTGTAACATAACAAAATGTGGAAAAAGTGATGCACTGTGAATGCTTTCCAAATGCACTGTACACTATATTAATGAAAAATGCAATAAGGATTTTCAATTTTAGTTGCAATATCATCTTTGGAATCTCGTGGTTTAAAGGTAAAAGCCACAGTATCTATACTAATAAATGGCAAAGCCCTCACTGACTCACTCACTGAGTGACTGACTCATCACTAATTCTCCAACTTCCCGTGTAGGTAGAAGGCTGAAATTTGGTAGGGTTATTCCTTACAGCTTCCTTACAAAAGAAGAAATTCTACGCGTAATGGTCATAACTGGAAGCTGTTTTTCTCCATTTACTGTAATGGAGATGAGCTTGAAACCCGTGGGGGCGGAGTTTTGTGTGACATCATCACGCCTTCCACGTAATCACGCAGTACGTAGAAAACCAGGAAGAGGCCCAAAAAGCGCTGAAGAAAACATGCATTATATAATTGAGAAGGCAGCGAAACAATAAGAAGCGAGCGAGTGACATATACAACCATATTCATGAGTTCTGCTACTTCGGAAACAAAGCACGATGTAAACCTAAACTTTAAATTAAGTTCATAGACAGGCTGCCACTGGCGTTTGTAATTTAGTGCCTACCTATATAAGGCCGTCCGTCAGCGGCAATCCAATAGCAAACTGCCACGGGTAAATATTCACAGGTGAAGGACTGTGCTTATGCAGAGGAAGATGAGATGGTCAGGGTGGTGTTTGGCACAAACTCAGCGAAACTGCGAGAGAACGTTTTAAGTGCCGGGACTTCGGTAACATTAGATACAGCCATGGACATAGCACGACATGGCACCAGCACAGCTGGGAAACTTCGATGCATGTACACTGAGCTGCTCACGTGAACTGACGCGTGCACAGACAAAAGCAACAGTTCCAAAGAGCGCTGAACAAAAACGAATTACACAATTGAAAAGGCAGCAAAAAATATGAAGCGTCTGATACATACAAGCATATTCATAAATGCAGCTACTGTGGAAACAAAGCACACGGTGGAAAAGTCAATGTCCCGCTAAAGGAAGACAGTGTAAAAAAAACCCGTGCATGCAGTGTGTCGGTCTCAGATAAAGAAGAAGACGAGCTGTTTATTGATGCAGTAAGAAACAAATCGATGAATGAAACCTGTCATCTTTACAACGATTGACAAACACGGAATGTAACTTGAACACAACACATCCTACAAATATGAACCTGATTGAAAGAAATAATGATAATCAAATCCTTGATGACAGCAACACTCAGTAAAACTCACAAAACAATTACTGTATATTGACAGTCATGTTACGTCATTTTTAAAATGTTCCCTTTTCTTTTTCATAGCTTCTTTAACACACTACGTCTCCGCTGCGATACGCGGGTATATATATATATATATGTATATATATACCCCGATCTACATATTCGAATAATAGATACTTTATTCGCCATCAATGATTGTTTTGGTAAAGCCATACTTAGTGTATTCATTAGATGAACGGTAAAAAAGTAAGAGCGAGGGGAGGATGACTTATTGAGGCATGCAAGCAAAACCACAATAGCACGCGGGCTTGATGTACGAAAAAATATATCTTTTCAAGTTCTATTTAGTCCATATGTGTCAAACTCAAGGCCCGCAGGCAACATCTGGCCCGGCGTGTAATTATATCCGCGCGAGATCATTTTATATACTGTATTATTGTTATTAATGGCCCGGGGATATGAAGCACTGGTAACACAATAAACTACAGATCCCATAATGCAGAGCTTCAGCTGCCTTGCCGAACACTTACCGCGTCCCCGTCGTCTCTTCAGTCTTTTCCTTACTTTGCGAAGGAAGCAGCTTTCTCAGAGCTTCTACACTGTTTTATAAACGAACGATATATAAGAAAGTCCTTTTTCCTTGCTTCGCCAACGAAGCAGCCTTTTTATTTAATCCATGGGTTCTCCGCTGTTTCATTGTTCATTTATTACGATTTTTATAGTTATTGTGTAGGTTTTATTTAATCCACGGGTTCTCTTCTGTGTTCACTGCGGTGTCTTCTTTAGTTTACGACCTTTGCCAAGGAAGCAGCTTTCTCACAGCTTCTGCCCGGTTTTAAAAATGAACCACATACAAGAAAGTCCTTTTTCCTTGCTTCACCAACGAAGCAACCGTTTTATTTAATTCACGGGTTCTCTTCTATTTTATTGTTCATTTGTTACGATTGTTACAGTTATTGTGTAGCTATTTTAGACTTACTTTACTGTTCAAATACCCATTTCCTTTATTTAATCCACGGGTTCTCCGCAGTTTTATTGTTCGTTTATTACGATTGTTATACTTATTATATAGGTATTTTATACTTTGTTTACTGATCAAGTAATCATTCCCTTTATTCTTCCAACTATACCCCTATTAAAATGTCTATCGACGTGATTAACATCAATGAAAGAATGTCTATGCCCGGAGATGGCGCCTGTCTTTTCCATTCTCTGTGTTACATATTGCACGGACATATCAGGCTCACTTTTGATATCCGCAAGAACAGTGCCTCAGGTGACACAGTTTTTATTCCTCGCATCCCCGTTATACCATCTAATCTCCCATTTCAATTCAAACGCGTTCAATTTCCAGTAAGGCTCTGCTTCGCAATGACAATTAATAAGTCTCAGGGACAAACACTACAAAAGGTTGGCATTGATTTGGAGGCAGGATTGCTTTTCACATGGCCAACTGTATGTTGCATGGTCAAGAGTGAGCTCAGCACACAGCTTAGTCATATTACAACCAGAGGGCCGAACTGACAACGTGGTATACAGAGAGATCCTTAACAATTAATTTTTTACATATTTTCCTTCAGTCTAAAAATGTTTACTTTTTTATTAATAAAAATATTCAGACAGTATTTCACCGCTGCGAAGCGCGGGTATTTTGCTAGTTTTACATATTAGGCTTAACAAATTAATGGATGTTTTTTATTTTTTTCATAACATCCTATTAGCATTTGCTGGCATGTTTTTTTAAACATTTGTCCACATTTTTTGACCTTAAAAAGAGTGAACTGAATGGTAATTAAGCAAAACAATTTAATTTAGGTGTCGAATTAGGAATAGAATTAGGAGAACATGACTGACACTCGACTGGTGTAAAGTGTGCCCTCCAAAGCCATCAGTATTTTTTAATTATGTTGATATCAGATTACATTATTACAATAGTTTTTCCATAATAAAGTTAACAAATATACAATGATGGCTATATTACATACAAAATACCTGAGCTTCGCAGTGGAGAAGTAGTGTGTTAAAGAAGTTATGAAAAAGAAATGAAACATTTTAAAAATAACTTAACATGATTGTCAATGTAATTGTTTTGTCACTGTTATGAGTGTTGTGGTCATCAAGGATTTGATTATCATTATTTCTTCCAATCAGGTTTGTATTTGGAGGATGTGTTGTGTTCAAGTTACATTCCGTGTTTGTCAACCATTGTAAAGATAACAGGTTTCATTCATTGAAGTGTTCACTACCCAAATCGGTACTCATGAATCTAAGATGTTTAACAGGCATTTCCAGTATTAAGTTGTGGATTTGCCTGCAAATATATTGATATGTCTACAAAGGCTTGTTCAGATTCAGAGTGTTGTTCGTTTCTTACTGCATCAATAAACAGCTTGTCTTCCTCTGTATCTGAGACTTCACACACTGCATTCACGGGATTACTTTCCCAGTCCTGCAAACTTTAGTGAAGTTGTTCAATTTACCACATTTTTTACACTGTCTTCCATTAGCTGGATATTGACTTTTTCCACTGTGTGCTTTGTTTCCGCAGTAGCTGCACTTATGAATATGCTTGTATGCGTCACTCGCTTCATATTCTTTTGCTGCCTTCTCAATTGTGTAATGTGATTTTTTTGTTCAGCGCTCTTTGGCGCTTTTTCTTGTTGTCTGCGTACTGCGTTCAGTCAGTTCACGTGAGCCACTTGGCGTACCTGCATCGAAGGTTCTCAGCTGTGCTTGTGCGATCTCGTGCGATCTTGTGATGTCCACAGCTTTATTTAATGTTAGCTAAGACCCGGCACTTAAAAGTTTCTCTCGCACTTTCGCTGAGTTTGTGCCAAACACTAATCTATCTCTGACCATCTCATCTTCGTTTGCATAAGCACAGTCCTTCATTAGCAACTTTAACTCCGTTACAAAGTGATCAAAAGTCTCGTTTATACCCTGCGTCTTCTCATTAAACTTGTATCTCATGAATATTGTATTCGTCTTAGGCATGACAAACGCCAGCGTGTCAATGAACTTAATTTAAATTTAAGCTTTACACCTTGCTTTCCTATTGATATGTCTACAAAGGAAATCGCTACTCGTGAATCTAAGATGTTTAACAGGCATTCCCAGTATTAACTTTTTGATTTGCCTGCGAATATTTAGCGGCAGCGTGTCTATTGGATTGCTGCTGATGGACGGCCTTATATGGGCAGGCACTCAATTACGTGGGAGGCGTGGGTATGGGGGACGCAGTATAGACAGGCAGCCAACTACGTGGGAGGCATGGTGATGGGGGACGCAACTCCACCTCACACGGCGACCGAGCTGCAGGCTATGGCCGTATATATGTATGTAAGTAGGATTCAGTTATAACGGTTTCGTGTAGAATTTTGAAATGAAACCTGCTTAACTTTAAGTAAGCTGTAAGGAATGAGCCTGCCAAACTTCAGCCTTCTTCCTACATGGGAACTTGGAGAATTAGTGATGAGTGAGTCAGTGAGTGAGTCAGTCAGTGAGGGCTTTGCCTTTTATTAGTATAGACAAGAGTAGCAACAGCGAAGTTATGCAGATAATAGCATTACAAATAGTTAATGAAGCAGCTCAGAATCGTACACGTTTGAATTACTTTAGTGTGTTTTCCGTTTTTAAAAGCTATGTCTAGCATATTAATGTCCATACAGAAAGATGTAACAGAGGGTCTAACATTCTGAACTTTACACTTATGAATAGGAAGTTTACAAAGCAAGGCAACCACAGTTACTGCATTTTCTAACATTTAGTCTTCAAAATTGTATACAGAAAAAGAAGAATACTTAAACAGTGAGATATTGGTTTGTCATTCAACACAGTAACAGAAATAAATCTTTAGAAAACATTTTGGAATAGGAGCAGAAGTAAAAAGAAATGTGAGAGGGGATTTATCTTCATTTGTACATAAACTACAGGGAGTGCAGAATTATTAGGCAAGTTGTATTTTTGAGGATTAATTTTAATATGGAACAAACACAGTGCTATCAGTCAATCCAAAATGTTAATAAACCTGAAACCTGAATGTTTCACAACGGAAATGTGAGTGTGAACATCATCAGGGGAATACATATGTGCGCACAATTATTAGGCAACTATTAGTGTGCAGATTTATTATTCAACTAAAGGAAAAATGAAAATTTTCCCATCTCACTTGTTTATTTTCATCTGTTATAGTGAGAATAATAAACACCTCAAAATTTACAAATAAACATCTCTGACATTTCAAAAAAAATAAATCAATCAATCAATGACCAATATAGCCACCCTTCTTTCCAATAACAGTCATAAGCCTTTCCATTCATGGAGTCTGTCAGTTTCTTGATCTGTTGACGATCAGCTTTTTGTGGATCAGTGACTACAGCCTCCCAGACACTCTTCAGAGAGGTGTATTGTTTTTCTCCCCCGTAAATCTAGCGTTTAAGAAGTGCCTACAAGTTCTCGATAGGGTTTAGGTCAGATGAGGAAGGGGGGCCATGTCATTATTCCTTCATCTTTAAGGCCTTTACTGGCTGGCCACGCAGTGGAGAACTTCGATGCAAGTGATGGAGCATTGGCCTGCATAAAAATCATGGTCTTTTCCTGTATCACTGTTTGAAGAAAGTGTCTTCAAAACTGGCAGTAGGTTTGGGAGTTGATTTTGAGTTCATCTTCAATGCAAAAGGTCCAACTAGCTCATCTTTAAAAATACCAGCTCATACCAGTACCCCACCTCCACGTTGGAGTGGAGCTCTGTGCCCATTACTGATCCACAGGTCCATCCATCTGGTCCATCAAGAGTCACTCTCATCTCATTGGTCCATAAAACCTTTGAAAAAAATCTGTCTTCAGATATTTCTTGGCCCAGTTTTGACGTTTCAACTTATGTTTCTTGTTCAGTGGTGGTTGGGTTTCAGCTCTCCTTACCTTGGCCATGTCTTTGAGCACTGAACACCTTGTACTTCTGGGCACTCAAGGTAGGTTGCAGCTCTGGAATATGAAAGTACTGGAGGATAATGGGTTCCTGGTAGCTTCACGTTTGATTCTTCTCAAATCTTTGGCAGCTAATTTGCGTCTTTTGTTCTCAACACGTTTCTTGCGACCCTGTTGACTATTTGCAACAAAATGTTTAATGGTTCTGTGATCACACACCAATATCTTAGCAATTCCAAAAGTGCTGCATCCCTCTGAAAGACTTTTTACAATTTTTGACTTTTCAGAGTCAGTTAAATCTCTTTTTTGGCCCATTTTGCCTGAGGAAAACTAGCTGCCTAATAATTCTGCACACCTTGATATAGGGTGTTGATCTCCTTAGGCCACACCCTCCCTCATTACACAAATACACATCACCTGACGTGCTTAAATCCAATAAGCATTCAAGTTAATACAGCTTGGAGTTGGAATATACGCATTAAAAATGATGATATGGTCAAAATACTCACTTGCCTAATAATTGTGCACACAGTGTACATTTTGGCAATATATTAATGTCATACTTATGAATTAATTTTTTAGTTGGGTACTATTTATTTATAATTTTGAAATGGATTTCTTTAACCTTGTTTGGTGGAAAAACTTCTATTGCAGAAAACAGGCAACTTTAAAATGTACATCCAAAGCTATCAGAGAAGTGTGGTGTGCGTCTGATGTGGCACAGTGACAGGCTGGGCACCTACTGTTGTCACTTGTTCTTAGCTAATCATTTAAGCTGTTGGTTTACAAGGAGTACACACACACACACACACTTAACTGAATAAGAGAAGGCTTTCTCTTCAGAAATGATTTATTTCTTATTGCTGCAGTTAGAAAAACAATGCCCCTTTATTGCATTTTTTTTTTCTTGACCCTACAGGATTCCCGGTAGTAACCAGCCTTCCATGTGGCTGAACAGATGCCAGTGTACCCGAATTCTGAGACACTACTGGATGTTCTTTTCTTCTGCTTTTAAGATTTCCAATTCGAGATGATGTGCAGTTCATGTTAGATTTGCTATTTCTACAGTTAAGACTACCAAGGCTTTCAGTTTCAGAAGTCATTTGTGCACAATTCCTGCAAAGACTCCCTATATTTGTTATTTGATCTGTAATATTTTGCTGCCTTGAATACTGTACCGTATGGTTGCTCACTCTGTCCAGTAACTTAACATGGGCTTTTTTATTTTAGACAGGAAAGCCTCAGAGTGTGCATCCTCACAAACACAAGGACTGAGGTGCATCAGTACCAGCAGTCATTAAAAAGGATTTTGAAAGAAGAACCAAGACTTGATTTTAAATTAAAACAAAACTAAGGCAGGAGAGAAAAACAAAGATGTTTTCATGTAAGTAACAACACCTGAGTACGTCACATTAGAAGTTCAGATATACAGCGATTGTAACATAATGTCTACTGTATGCATAATGTAAAAGGAAAAAAAATATGCTACATTTAATGACAATTAAGTTGGGGTTCTTTCAAAATCCAACAAAAAAACCACAGTAATTATTATTATTATTAGTTAGACTTTACTCTAAGCAGAACTTTATCTATTTTTATGGCTTACTTTGGTAATAATTGATCTGCAGGTGTACCAAGGAAGGAGGCAGAACAAGAAGTGTACACTTTATTAATGTTTGAACTTCGTTAGTGAACATTGTGTATCTACTGTGTTTATGTTTTTAACAGTTACAGTGAAGCAGAAGAGTCCAGTCGTGTTATGGGGCAGTAGTTAAAGAAAGAAGGAAGGAGGGATGTGTGCCATGTTGAAATACTGGGTGACCCTTCTGCCTGGCACTTCTAGAATCCTCCCTCTCAATCTCTGGTCTGGATCTGCAGTGCCTTTGCCATGTGATCACGAGGTATTGGCTTATTTTGTTTTGTTTTTTTTTTCCTCTTCTGAAAATGGTCTCAGTCTCATTACACTGGCTGCCTGTCTCACATAGAATTGATTTCAAGGTTCTATTAAATAATTAGAAGGTTTGGAGTATTTTAGACACTGCCTGTATTTTGGAGTGTCTGCTCCCAACATTTCTTTTCTCAAATTTTGCTTTGCTTTATATTCCAAGATCAACCATAAAAACTGGCAGCTTTCTGTACTCGCGCAACAAAATCTGGAATGCTTTGCCAATAGAGAAGTGCCAGGCTACAAATGTCGATAATTTCAAAATTTATAATTTGGCTTTTTCTAAATTACTTGCATTGGTTGTAATAAATTAGAAATGGTACTGTGTACAGTTTGTAAGATCTGCACTGGGCAGTAACTTATGCTGTGCTTCTCGGTTGTCTTTTTCCAGTTTATTGCAATGGTGCCACCCTGCGTCCCCACCATCTGTTACATCAACTCAAACTGTCTGTGATGCTGGAGAAAAGAAAAGTTCACAAGACGTCGTGAAATGGAATTGTTATTGGACTGAGATGGCGAGATTGGATGGGAGCTGTGCAGGCTTTGGCTTGGGACCCCCAGAGGTTTATTACCTCCGGCAACCTTGAAAGCTGCAAGTTTGTCTTTGTCCCCAGCCATTTGACCATGCAGTGTATTTATTACAAAGGACAAGGACCCCTCCATTTGCTTCTTATTTACTTTTATAATACCTTAAATTTTCTTTGTAACTGTCATTTTTGTAGAGCAATTTGAGCTACACTTGTAAGCAAAAGTGATACAGAAATATTATTACTGAACAACTGTTAAGGGACAGATCAGGAAAAATGTCAGTTTAAACAGAACACATTTTTATGGAATATTGCTGGATAATAACTCTTTGACTCTGAGTAGTATCTTGTTCATAAAGCTAAAGTAGCATTTTTTTCCTTTTTTGACAAATTTAATGATTCACTTTTACTGTGTTCAAAACCGGGGCTAACATTTTTTAATACCAAGGTAAAAATCTGTAAATATATTTGTGTTCCCTTTCCCTAATAGTTTTTAACACCTCGTCATTGTTCGCCATTTTCATTGTATTTGTGTTCTAGTTAAATGCACTTACCATTTATACATCTTTATGATTACTGAATGTTCTACTCATAATAAATTTATATATATATATATATATATATATTATTTTTTTTTTTATTTATATATTTGAGTGTGTGTAATTTTTTTTTTTTTACAAACATTGTTCACAGATATTTCACTTTTGTTATTTTTAAACAACTATATATATAATTCACTAAGGCAAGATACCCATGGAAAGCACGCCGGAAGGGGCATGGATTCACTAAGCCGCCGACAAGTAAGATACCTATGGCGCACGCAGGGAGGAGCCACGCCCACCAGCTCCTAGGCCATTGAATACAACAACTCGCAGAGCCTTGCCCACCAATTTGAGCGCTCGTCTGTCGTAGAGGCCTCATGTACCTCCGAGCCACCTTGACTGTTCATAGAGGCATGTTTCTCACGGATGTGAGTCGCCATATGCAGCGTGTAAAACAGTTTGCGAGGGGTATCTCATGGGATCCTTAAAACAATCCTTTACAACTGATGTTAAAACACAATGAAGTAAGCAGTCTTTAAAAGCTGAGTTTTCGGTTACAACGCACGACCGCATGCACCATAGCAAACTGTTACACGCTACATACAGCAAAATGCCGACATACAAATGCATTCGTGGTGCTTTTATATTTAAGCATCACATATTCCCAATCGTAATGACACAATACATTCTAAAAGGTCTCATATACTATCTTCTGTGCTGTCTTTTATTTATTTATTTGCATCTTCACTACAGCATATCAGAATGTACAGTAGTGTATTTGAGCAACAGAGAAAAAAAAAATAAGGACACAGTGAAAAGGTCTATTTTGTGATTAAAGTTGTTAATTGCTATGTGTTTCTTGGGCTTCCTCCTGAACTGGCAGCAGCAATTGCCACACAGAACACATTATATTTATGATATTCCAGCTCTCTGCACATTTAGAATCATTACATTTATACTTGATATAACTTTTATGATGAAATGCATCAAAGTATGTATAGTATGTTACATTTTACAGATAAGCCGTCAAGTCACTTAAATAATGAATACTGATAATAATTACACATGTTGTGGCGGCATGGTGGCAGAGCGGTAGCCTTGCTGTCTCGCAGAGAGTCACATCTCGTGTTCCCTAGCTGGAGTTGGCATGCTTTTTCTGCGAGTTTCCACAGTGTGCTTCGCTTTACTTCCAAAGATATGAAAGTTTAGAGATTTGACAATGGTAAAATGATGCTAGTGTATGTGTGTGCTTGTGTTCACTTTGCAATGAGCAAATGATTACCAGTCCAGGGAATGTTTTATGCCTCTTGCCCAGTGCTAGCTGGAATGGACACATCCCTGGATTTAATCATTAAACATCCATCATTTTCAGAGATTTTGTGGCAAGGTGTCCTCGGAATTAAATGGGAGTTTCAGCAATTCACAACACTGCCAAACCGAACGTTTTCTCACCATGATGATATCTCACCCTGCCACCTAGTGGAATCTTCCAGATTTACATAAAGTAGGCAAAGAAGTATAAACAGTTCATTGCTTACGTAGCAGTAGTGTTAACAGGCACGAGTCACATATAAACCCAACCTACTGCATGCATGAACACTTTACGGCATGTTAGGCTTTCAATACACATGCGCGCACAAATCAGGCAGGCACGCAGATCGGGTATTGACATGTGCTTAGGGGTAACATAAATTACACCTTTACCAAGGCTTTGGCGCGTCAGTTTGACATCACTCTCATCTCTTCTTTTCATAAATTGTGCGAATAGGAAGCTGCAGGATAGTAAGTAGATGGCTAACTAATGCCATTTACTTTTACTATAAAGTAGAGCAGTGCAAATGCTGCTGCTTCATGGATCCAAAGATCGGAGCTTAAATGCATTGCCAGCATTTATAAACTTGTCAAAATCTATTTGTATGGAATTTAACTGTGTGAGGAAAACAAGCTGTTCGGTAATATTTCCTGTTTCCAGAAAATGATATATAGTACTAAGCAATGGTATTTGATGCTCATCTGAGTGCATGCGGAGCACACATAGTATTTGTTGGTGCGACCTTAAAGTAACTGGCGCGCAAGCCATGGTAAGTGGTGGGCACGAGATATATAAATGGCAGGCATGAGATAGTAAGTTGTACGCACAAAATTGTTTTAGGGAAGACGTGTCCGGAGGCGGGAGGAAAGTAAAGAGAGTGGAACTGAGGGTAGAAACTTTGAATGTTGGCAGTATGACTGGTAAGGGGAGAGAGTTAGCAGATATGATGGAGAGAAGGAAGGCTGATATATTGTGCATGCAATAGACTAAATGGAAAGGGAGTAAGGCCAGGTGGATTGGATGTGGATTCAAATTGTTCTATTATGGTGTGGATGGCAGAAGAAATGGGGTAGGAGTTATTCTGAAGGAACAGTATGTCAAGAGTGTTTTGGAGGTGAAAAGAGTGTCAGGTAGAGTTATGATTATGAAGCTGGAAATTGGAGGTATGATGATGAACATTGTTACTGCATATGCACCACAAGTTCGGTGTGCAATGGGTGAGAAAGAAGATTTTTGGAGTGAGTTGGATGAAGTGATGAACAGTGTACCCAAGGGACAGAAAGTGGTGATTGGAGCGGATTTCAATGGGCATGTTGGTGAAGGGAACAGTGGAGACGAAGAGAGGAATGAAGGTGGTCAGAGGATAGTGGATTTTGCCAAAAGGATGGACATGGCTGTGGTGAATACGTATTTTAAGAAGAAGGAGGAGCATAGGGTGACGTACAAGAGTGGAGGAAGATGCACAAAGGTAGATTACATCCTATGAAAAAAGAGTTGATCTAAAGGCGATTGAAGACTGCAAAGTGGTGGCAGGGGAAAGTGGTCTGTAGGATGACGTTGGAGATCAAGAAGAGGAAGAGAGTGAGGGCGGAGCCAAGGATCAAATGGTGGAAGTTGAAAAAGGAAGACTGCAAGGTTGAGTTTAGGGAGGAGGTGAGACATGCACTGGCTGGCAGTAAAGAGTTACCAGACAGCTGGGAAGCTACAGCAGATGTAGTAAGGGCAACAGCAAGAAGGGTGCTTAGCATGACATCTGGACAGAGGAAGGAGGAAAAGGAAACCTGGTGGTGGAATGAGGAAATGCAGGACAGTATACAGGATGGCAAAGAAGAAGTGAGATAGTCAGAGAGATGCAGAAAGTAGACAAGAGTACAAGGAGATAAGGCGCAAGTTGAAGAGAGCGGTGGCGAAGGCTAAGGAAAAAGCGTATGATGAGTTGTATGAGATGCTGGACACTAAGGAGGGAAAAAAGGACCTGTAGCGACAGACAGAGGAACCGAGCAGGGAAAGATGTGCAGCATGTTAGGGTGATAAAGGATTAAGATGGAAACATACTCACAAATGAGGAGGGTGTGTTGAGGAGATGGAAAGAGTACTTTGAGAGGCTGATGAATGAAGACAACAAGACAGAGAAGAGGTTGGATGATGTGGAGGTAATGAATCAGGAAGTGCAACAGATTAGCAAGGAGGAAGTAAGGACAGATATGAGGATGATGAAAAATGGAAAGGCCGTTGGTCCAGATGACATACTTATGGAAGCATGGAGGTGTTTAGGAGAGACGGCAGTGGAGATTTTAACCAGATTGTTTAATGGAATCTTGGAAAGTGAGAGGATGCCTGAGAAGTAGAGAAGAAGTGTACTGGTGCCGATATTTAAGAATAAGGGGGATGTGCAGTACAGCAGTAACTACAGGGGAATAAAATTGATGAGCCACAGCATGAACTTATGGGAAAGAGTAGTGGAAGCTAGGTTAAGAAGTTAGATGATGATTAGTGAGCAGCAGTATGGTTTCATGCCAAGAAAGAGCACCACAGATGCAATGTTTGCTCCGAGGATGTTGATGGAGAAAAATAGAGAAGGCCAGGAGTTGTATTGTGTCTTTGTGGACCTGGAGAGAGCATATGACGGGGTGCCTCGAGAGGAGTTGTGGTATTGTATGAGGAAGTCGGGAATAACAGGGAAGTACGTAAGAGTAGTGCAGGATATGTACGAGGGAAGTGTGGTAGTGGTGAGGTCTGCGGTAGGAGTGACAGATTCATTCAACGTGGAGATGGGATTACATTAGGGATCAGCTCTGAGCCCTTTCTTATTTGCAATGGTGATGGACAGGTTTCTTGCGGTGGGCTGGCGCCCCACCCAGGGTTTGTTTCCAGCCTTGCGACCTGTGTTGGCTGGGATTGGCTTCAGCAGACCCCTGTGACCCTGTAGTTAGGATATAGCGGGTTGGATAATGGATGGATGGGCAGGTTGAAAGACGAGATTAGACAGGAGTCCCCATGGACTATGATGTTTGCTGATGAGATTGTGATCTGTAGCGATAGCAGGGTGAAGGTTGAAGAGACACTAGAGAGGTGGAGATATGCTATGGAGAGGAGAGGAATGAAGGTCAGTAGGACCAAGACATAATACATGTGTGTAAATGACAGGGAGGTCAGTGGAATGGTGAGGATGCAGGGAGTAGAGTTGGCGAAGGTGGATGAGTTTAAATACTTGGGATCAACAGTACAGAGTAACAGGGATTGTGGAAGAGAGGTGAAAAAGAATGCAGACAGAGAGGAATGTGTGGAGAAGAGTGTCAGGAGTGATTTGACAGACAGATATAAACAAGAGTGAAAGGGAAGGTCTACAGGACAGTAATGAGACCAACTATGTTATATAGGTTAGAGACTGTGGCACTGACCAGATAAAGCAGGGGACAAGGCTGGAGGTTGCAATGTTAAAGATGTTAAGAAATGCAGTGGGTGTGACAAGGATGGATAGGATAAGAAATGAGTACATTAGAGGGTCGGCTCAAGTTGGACGGTTGGGAGACAAAGTCAGAGAGGCAAGATTGTGTTGGTTTGGACATGTGCAGAGGAGAGATGCTGAGTATATTGGGAGAAGGATGCCAAGGATAGAGCTGCCAGGGAAGAGAAAAAGAGGAAGGCCTAAGATAAGGTTTATGGATGTGGTGAGAGAGGACAAGCAGGTGATGGGTGTAACAGAACAAGATGCAGAGGACAGGAAGATATTGTAGAAGATGATCCGCTGTGACGACCTCTAACGGGAGCAGCCGAAAGAAGAAGAAAAAGAAGAACGGGACAAGTGATGGACATTTTGTGACTGACATCGTGGGTATTACCTGACGTACATATTATGTATTGCAGACTGCAATTAGACCTATCTTGAGACAACCATCCCACACTCCTTTAATAAATAAAAGCCCACCCATCTGCTTTTTATATCACCACACTACAAGAGATGGGAGTGACATCAAACTAAAGCACCTAGCCTTTGTAAAGGCGTAATTAGGTAGCCCCAAAGCGCACTTTTGTATTGATTTAATTTAACTTTATCCTTGTATGTACGTACGTACATAAAAACATCTTGTACGCATGCGAAAGTATCCCGTACAAACATGAAAATATTTCATATGTAAGTGTAAGTATCCCTTACGCAGTGACGTGTGGCGAGGTTCATGGCTGGTAAGGCACTAACTCCTTCAGAGTCAGATTTACAAATACATGAATCCAGACAGATTAGCTTATTCACTATTCAATTGCCAGCATGCACATTGACTACTGGTTATGTTTCACATCCCATCAGCATTCTTTAGGCATACATAGGTAAGGTACATATTTTAACTAAGAAAACGTTATATCGATAGCGGCAAGAGAGAGCGGACATAGAGCATTTGCTCTGCACCCTCCATATGTTCTAAATTTGCCATTGAAATTCCACAGTCTTTGCATCCTATGAACAATTACGTTCCAAATTTAACATTCCAGCTACAAATTTCTTTCACTATCTTCAAATCAGGAACTTTGTTAAACAGAACCTTCCAGATTTTCCTCATCTTGCACCCTCATCCACGCTGGAAAAATTATTGCTCAATTTCAAGGAGTTAGACTCCATCTCTACAATATATAAAATCCTTTTACAATCCCTTCCTTTCAAAGATCCAAGAGGACACTGGGAAAAAGATCTCTCAATTAATATATCAGAAAAGGAGTGGAAAGTAGCAATGCAGAGAATTCACTCAAGCTCCATATCGCAAAGCATACAATTATACAACTCAAAATTATATATCGAGCACATCTGTCTCGACTAAAACTCTCCAAAATGTTTCCAGGACATGATCCAACCTGCGAACGCTGCAATCAAGCCCCAGCCTCACTAGGTCACATGTTCTGGGCCTGCACCAAATTAACATTATTCTGGACAAAAAATTTTAATTACCTCTCAGACAGTCTTGGACTCACAATCCCTCCTAACCCATTAACAGCTGTGTTTGGGGTTCTTCCAGAGGGTCTTAAAGTGGAGAAAGACAAACAAACTGTGATTGCATTCACTACACTGTTGGCACGCAGACTTATTCTGATAAACTGGAAGAACCCAAACTCTCCTCTTTTAAGTCAGTGGGAAACTGATGTGTTATATTATTTAAAATTGGAAAAAATCAAATACTCAGTTAGAGGATCTGTGCAGACTTTTTCAAAACATGGCAGGATCTAATCAGTAATATTTTGAAATGATTTCATAAAGCACATAGAATTTGTTGATTTAGGTATTTTTAAAAGCCTTAAATTTTACACCGTTTGGCTTGCTCTCTCTCAAGGGTGGGGATCGATCTGTTCTTAGCATAATTCTTTTTTTTTTGTAAAACTTGATTGCTATGTATTGATTGTAATAAAATTAATAAATAAATAAATAAAAAAAAAAAAAAAAAGAAATTCCACAGTTTATACTCATTCAATACAAATTCAAGTATTGAGTGGGGAACAAAAAAAAAAATTTTTTCTGATGCTTTAATCAATTTAAATACATGCTGTTCAACAAAAGGATAACAAGAAAATCAAAAGAATGTTTTATTTAAAGTCAAAATTTAGTTTTTAAATATTGTTTTTTTCTTAGTCTGATCCCATTTTTTATAAAAATTTAAAACTGTTTATGGTCTTACCTTTATTTATAAATGAAGTCCATGCGCCTATCCTTCTCCACGAAAATCTCCGTCACTTTCTTATAAAAGTCCTCCTTATTTTCCTTTAGTTTTAAAAGTCTCTCCGCCTCAATGGAGATTATCGCTAAGGAGGAAAGTTGTCCTGGATCTGTCCGATTCTGACTGTATGTTTTCAGTCTTTTCAATGCAGAGAATGACCTTTCCATGGACACTGTTGTAGCTGGTACAGTGAGCACCAGCTGAAGTAACTTTGTCGCCTCAGGAACAGTCTGCATCAGATCCTTCTGGACCAAAAAGCTAAGAAGCTGTCCAGGAGATTTACATTCATTCCTTATTGTCTGTGAGCTGTACAGTCCGACGAGATCAGCCTTTAGTCTAACAAAGTCAAAGAACCTTGCATATTTTGACAGGCTCTGCAGTTTGGTGTCATCAAAATGTAGTGACAATGCATTAAATTTTGTACAATTGACCAAACCAAGAAAAGCTAGCTCACCAAAATGATCAAACCTAGCTTTCATTTGAACACTGATGTTGTCCAGAATGTTAAAAAACATTTGTTTCCTCTTATCTCTGACAGACTGTTTACTTCCAATATCTGTTAGGCCAAGTGTGGTGCATTTCTGCTCAAATCGCTCATAGAATGTGTCAAACTCCTGTCTCATACGTTCAACAACTCCGATTGTGTCGCGGATCCGCGCACAACAATAAACATTGTCCATGACTTTGTTTTGCAGTACTCTAAAAAGTGCATCGGTGTCACTGAAAATGCCCTCATATGCCATAATTAAAAAGCACGTTGATGCATTTGACAGCCACCGATCATATCCAGCAGCCATCATTAGAGTATCATTATCCCAACTGTCAGGATTTTCACTCATAATACGAAATACAGCACGCAGATCAGATTGATACAAGCTTATTGTCTGCAACAGTCGAGAGTTGGAGCACCATCTTGTGGGCGCTGATCTTGGTAAACGTCGCTTCACAACATTATTCAGTAAATGGGTGCGCGTTGTGGAGTTACAAAAAAATGACCCTAGTCCCTCAACTGTTTTAAAAAAAGTTCTACACTCAGGGATGGATTTTGCTGAATGCAACAGCACGACATTCAATTCGTGTGCGTAACAGTGGGTAAACATGGCCGTGGGTGCCTTTTCTTTAATTTTGGCCTGCACCTCATTAAGCTCCGATGCCATCACAGAAGCTCCATCATACGTTTGAGCTACTAGCTTTTCAACACAGTTATATTTCTCCAACATTCCCAAGACATACTTGGCTACAGCAGGGGCTCGTCTGTCATCACTCACATCATCAAATCCCAAAAACGCCTCCTTCACTTCACAGCCCACTTCACTTTTAGCCACATAGCGCAAAATGACAGAGATCTGGGGTTTGTTTGTGACATCCGTTGTCTCATCTACTTCTACAGCAACAAATGGGGCTGCATTAATCTCCTTTTTAATATCATTTCTAATCACATCACTGACTGCTTCAATTAAATCATTCTGTATTCTGTTTGACAACCCAGAAAACACAGTGGATGTCTCCAAATGTCTAGCTAACCTTTCATCTTTCTCAGCAAAGGCATGTAATAGCTCTACATAGTTACCACGATTAGAAGAGCTTGTACTCTCATCGTTACCATGAAATGTCAGCTCTTGTTTGGCTAGGAAGCAGGTTGCATTAATTAGGTCTTTTAAAATCTCTCGGTTTTCCTTTACCTTAGCATTGTGGATGCTAATATTTAGTCTCCGCTGTTCATTCAAGGCCAAATCGATCCTTGTGGTTCCAAATGTTTTTAAAGCAATCTGGCTTTGAATGTGAGTAGTCGATCTTTCGTGTTTGCAGAGGCTTCTTGGTAAATTTTTCATGTCACAATATCCCGTGTTAGTCCAGACATTGTCACAAGTTGAGAACAAAAGGCACGGAAAGCAGTAAAGGCGGTTCCTTGTAGGACAGCCACACAGCCAGTCTTTTCGGGTGTACCATTCGGTTTGAAAAGAGCGATTTGCCTTCTGTCCCTTAGTTTGAAGCAAACCTTTTAGCTCCGGTGTTGGTCTTCTGTTATTTATCACTTCCTGTTTTGACTTAAAGTCCAGCTTTGAGAAATTTTTAAGCTTGGAGATATAACCTTCCATTTTGGCAGTCAGTCAGGGGAAAAAAAAAAAAAAAGTTTTATATTTAATAAAAACGGACCACTGCAGTGCACTTGACTTTCTGATATCACTAACTTATTGGCACCTAAAGCCTGCGTAGAAGAACAGCAGCAACAAGCACCTGTTGGGCATACATACACCCCCTTTGGTGCAGCATGGTACTGTCTGCCTCACTATGTGCATTTTCGCTGCAGTTTTATGTCCGATTAGCAAGACTAAATATGTCACACACATTCATTAAAGATATTAGCCAGACTGTGGAAAGTCAGGGTGTACAATAAACGTGTTCTGCAAACATTATATTGGCGACATACAGAGAGACAGCAACAGGCACCCGCCAATTGCATGCATCAACCCAGTGTGTGAGAAAGACAACGGTCCGAGGTGAGGTGAGTCTCTGCTTGTCGCTGCCGTACCTCACGTTTCTCCCCTGCATTTGAACAGGGAATGAGCAAATTCAGTGATTTTTGACTATAAAAATTATCAAAATTATTGAAATCGTACAGAAAACAAAATTTCTAGCCCAGATCAGTGGACAAATTTATTTTATGTTATGAAAAGATTTTTTACTTCACATGCCTCCCATGATCACACGTCCCTGCCCATATGTACGAGATAAAGGCTATCCCATAATTTTTTTCAATGTGCGGTTCAAAAGCAAATGAGATGCACTGTTCATGTCACATTGTATCACAGCTTGTGCGTTATTAAAATTGTAAAATAGCAGCTCATACAGCATTTATGCTGAACAGAGTAACTGGGATGACTGCTATATTTCTTTTCAAATAGCTTTCATTTTTTCCTTATATTTAAACATTTGTTGAATACTGCAATTATTTTCTTTTAATGCTAGAATGGCACCATGGTTGGCAACACAACCTCATAGATCCAGGATTTTGGATTAAGTTTTGTGTGAAGTCGGCATGTTCTTTTGTGTGTGTGTGTTCTGTGTCCACTGATTTTCCTCTATACTCTAAGACTTTAAAATGGCCCTCTATTACTGAGTGAACTAACCAAGTCACAGTTTTGAATACTCCTAGCCTAGCTAGACATTCTGTAATATCATAAACACCTGCTGGACAGTCTAGTAAGAGACACAGACATTTGAAAAGTATATCCTATGCATAAATATGTGGTGTTACTTTAATAAAAACAAACAAAATCTTATAGTGCAGAAAAAACTATTTACCATATACTTGCTAAGTCAGTAATGCTTCTTAAAAACTACCACGTCTTTCCAAAATAAAAAAAATTAAATCTCACTGCATTTCCAAGACTCACTTAAAATATTTAAGACCTTAAGTCTGTGCCTCAAAAGCTAAAACTAACACATTTTTATTTCACACTTACTTTCTCCAGATTGATTTGTAGGTGGTGGTGGAGGTGGATCTTCACAAGTTCTAACAGATGAAATTTCCTTGGTGCTCTTTGGATCAGATTGTAGTGATTCAGACCTCAATTTGAGGTTGACAGGATCCACAATTTTATGTTTGTGCACCTCAGTGTTGACAGCAGTCTCCTCTACCTCTTCTTTAATGTCTGATGATGCCACTCCACAATCCTCATCCTTAATGAGGTGACCCTCTTTCTCATGATGGACAGACTCCCATGCATGCTCCTCCTCCTTAATATTTCCAGTTGTTACCTCCATGGTATTAATGCCAGCTTCGTACACCTCCTCTTTCACATCCATCTTGGTGTTATAGTAAATTACAGCGGTTTCTTCCTTACTGTTAAAAGAACAGGAATCAATCAAATCACATTACAGTTGCTCCAACTAGATCTAAAAATGGATCTAATAATATTTCATCTACTTTTAAAACATCAGTTAAGGTTAACATCAAGTCAAACACTTTATAAAAATCACAATGCAGTATGTTGATGGTCACTTAGCACTCTTTGTATCAAATTATTGGGTGTAAAACAAATTTAAGTGTGGCAAAAATGTGGTTCAAAATGAATAAGCAATGAAGAAAAGGACAGACAAAGTGGAGTGAGAACTCTTCCTTACAAGTTTAAATACTGAGCAACAAAAAGATTTTTACATTTTACATATGAAGCAATTAGATGACATTCTGGATAATTAAAGGGTCTGAACTCAGTTAAGCCAGTAGGTTACTTGTTGGAATGCTTGCCTACATGATGAGAGTTTGCTGCCATTGTAAAAGAGCTCAAGATAATTAGATAAACGTAATGATGAGTGCTTTAGTGAACTGAATTGCATTTTATTGAAATGTTCAGCACAAACAATTTGCACCCTAAATCACCAAACATCCCGACTGCGGCTTCAAAAAAGTAAAATTATTTCATATTACCAAAGAAAAAAAAAATTCTAAATACTTGCCATCTTAAATCAAAGATCTAAAAATATCCAATATCCAACATCATTGTGTACCTTTAATTTATTAGCATACCGTCCTTTGACTCACTCCAATTCTTTTCAATCAGCTTGTGCACAGCCATAACAGCAGTTTTGCCCTCACAATTTGACAACTCACAGATAGTCATGTATAATAGGAGCAATAGGCATCAGCAGAGGATTTACAGATAGGACTGTATGGAAAAAGATGCTTAATGATGGAGTACAGCATCTAAATGATACGAGCATTAATCAGTGTTTGTAGTCTTTCTTTAAAATCTCTAAAGCAAAATCTCAACTGTTTCTAACAACTCCAAAAAAAAAAACTTTCCTATTTACCAATATCATCCTGTAGAATGAAATGTTTCACACAAGAAATCTTAATTTGTTTAAGTCAGTTATGAACATCTATTTAATACTGCCGCCTAAAACTGAATGATAAGCCAGTTGTTCTGGTATATTGGATTAAACTCTTCTTGCAGTATGGATAAAAGATAAAATAAGAAATACTTTAAAAAAACACATAAAAAGAACATCATTTTACTGATTTGCTAAAAATGAGTGGAAACCTTGCACATTTAAATGTGAAACATGCCCTTTCATAAAACACACAAACCACTGCAAGTAAAATGAAACAGTTTTTTATCTGTGCTGTCTAGAACTTGGTCTGGAGGAACCAAGGTTATGTTTAAGAGATGAGAGATATGGAGACCTGCAGTTTCACCCTGCTGTTCCAAACCTCTGGTCCCCACACCTGGTCCTGAGACTTTAAAAGGTTTGAATTACATATCATAGGGCATTGCTCCACTGACCTGGAATTGACATCCCAAAACATTCTTAATCCTTAAAATAAACATCTGGTTTGATACCCTCATCACGCCACATCTAAAGTTTACTTTTCATATAAAAAATGCAAGAATCTAGACCAAATTAATATTACAACATTTATTTAAGACAAAACTAAATGTAAAAGGTAAAATATTAAGTGCAGAAGCTATTTAACATACAATAATACTTTAGCTTGCCCCCTGATTTAAATACTAGCTTATATAATGCAGAGTAAGTAATAAATAAAAGTATTACAATAATTAGGCAGCAGGGACAAATGTTCAGATCTTGAATTTATCTTCTTTTTTATTTATTAGTCTTGATTAGAATTGCAAAGAAACTCATACCTGTACTTTCTTACTGCCGTTTGTCCTAAAAAGGGCATACAATTCTAGGATGGTTTAATACTTCTCTTTATCATTTTAAGTTTAGTAACTCACACAATTAACATATGTTTCTTTGAAAAATTAATATTTCTACTAATTTGCATTTACATTTATCAATCGTTTCAGGCTTACTATTATCTTATAAAGTATAATCATGTTCAACTAATCATCTAGCTTTCAAAGCATAAAACTTCTTGGTCCAACAGTTCATTTTAAACTGTACTATAATAAAACAGAACCTGATTTTTTTGTGGTTTTAAGTGAATACCTTGCTGTCATGTTCAGCTCATTACTTTATTTTTAAATATTCCATTTTAACAGTAATATCTCC
This sequence comes from Polypterus senegalus, assembly GCF_016835505.1. NCBI lineage: Eukaryota > Metazoa > Chordata > Cladistia > Polypteriformes > Polypteridae > Polypterus > Polypterus senegalus. The sequence continues at coordinate 163,099,547 of NC_053161.1, forward strand.
ATGCCAATCTTAATTTCTTGACCTCTAAGTATCTCCAGTCCATTTCTGGCCTGAATCAGTTTTTAAGTCAAGCTTTCACCATTCAGCCAGGTGGCGTGCTTTGAAGTAATGGCTTTGTTTACGGACCTGTATGTGAATGAACTGTGTATAACATATGAGCCTATCACCTTAAAGAATATTACCAAGGGAACAGATGACTTTTCAGCCCGACTTGCAAACTCAGTAGATTAAGTGAGTTTAACAATGTGTGTATCTTTAGAGACAGTGACTTGTATAGGGGAGGAGGGCTGGAAAGAGATTAATACAACTGAGGCAAAGTTTTTAAGATTATGCCACAATGCTGTTAAATCGTCCCCTGCTTCAGCTATAGTTGCTGAAATGGGACAATTATCTAACACTAGAATGTCCACATCATAAATGTGATGCCAGATCTGTTGGACATGATTGACTTGTACTTAATGAAAGTGTATCTACATTTCATCATGAATAACAGTTCATTCACACCTATGTTCTGCACTGAACACACGATGTAGTTTTATACAAATTATGCCAAAGTGTCTAATATAGCAGCAAAGCTGTAAGCATCTTTAATACACATTGTTAGGTCTACCGTGTCATCGAAAATGCTGTGAGCATGCCGCCCTCAACAACTTGTGGCATGCTCTGTCCTCAATGTGCCATTTTACGTGTTCACCTTCCAAATGTCAAATGGATACTGGTAATGTACTTCATATTCCAAGTTGTGTCAAAACATTGTGATGCCATTTCAAGAAAGTTTATAGTTACTTTGTACCTATTTGTAATAATCAGAGTGCCAACGGTTTTCTAGAATTGCCTATTTTTTTCATTATATGTAGTGAAGAATTATAAGGGCTTATAAGTGTGACACTTTTTTGGAATTCTATTCTAATTATCTGCAGTACAGAAACACCAAATCACACTTGAGCAGCAATGTTTAATTATGTCAATGATATTGACAAGAGGTGATTTGAGGTAAAATGGTATACAAATATGTCCAACATTACTTTTAATTCCATAAAGAAGAAGCCTCAAAGTTGAAAAGGGTGTGCTTAAGAACAGAAAACCAAATTGAGGACTTGTCCTTGACTTCTCCAAAATAAAACAGGCTTTTTCTCTTTGGCACAATGAACATTATCACCCAAAAAACAAGGTAACTATTGTTAGATAAAGGATGGAAACACAAATTGTATTTGTTCACCAGTTAATTGATAAGGACCCTCTGTACTTTTCTATTATTGTGACATAAATCAGTGGGCCCGCCACCCTGGTTACTTGAATTTTGGATTTTAAATTATTAGACTGGCCTATCCCAACCACAAATACTAACTTTAAAGTTGGTGGGTATGGAGCAGTTACCTATAGGTCCCTAATGTTAATGTCCCCTATGGGTGCCTAATCTTAAAAATGATAATATGATTTGCATCACGATAATAAAAAAGTATCGGACCCTCATATAGTTGCCCATTCTGACTTGTTCAAAATTTGGAAATATCTCTTCAATAAGAGACTATAAAAAGCTATGTGACTCTACGCTAAATTTTTTCCTCTTTTATTGAAGGACATAACAATATTGCAGATACTTTTTCATTGAATTATGTACCATCTATAAAAAGGGTTAACATAAAAGAGAATAAGTGAAATAATTTTATAAGGAGCTTAATGTTATAAACCTGATCATCCAGTGACATTTGTCAACTCGCCAAAGAAAATATTGTCAACTCAATCCGGACATTTCTTTTTTTTCCCCTCTTTCTTTTCCTTCCAATAAGAAATGAGAGAATTGCCATTTAAAACACTGCAGAAACCATTTAGTTAAGAAAACACTTCATGAATTTGCTGATGCAAGAGATGCTTGTGTGTTCTGTAAAGGGGTTACATAATCAGTTGACTGCTTTTTTTCTGCATGTGCCATTTTTTTGGAGAGCTCTTGGCTTAAACTTGACAAATTAGTGGGGAGATCGCTCTCAAAGTTGCTATATATGATTACATTTTGATAATGCCTTCTTTAGCTCAGATTGACACTACACAATGAATTATAATACTGTCTAAATGTTCTTTACATAGGAGGAGGTCCCTGTAATACTACATTTTTCTTTATGTCACTGTATCTGGACAGTACTGTTATGAGTTTTATTCACATGTGCATGTTAACTGTGGCACACAGGGGTTCAGCAGTTAGAATTGCTGACCAAGCATTGGATTAGATAGCCAAAGACAACTGGAGGCTTGTATAGTCAGCTTAAACACAGGTTAGGGTATTTCTGTCCTCTATCAGCACAAACCTTCTTTCCTTCTTGGGAGAATGAGAATCGACATGTAAGCACTATGATATTTCTGTATTTTGTGGGAGAGGAATTCAGCCCTTGTTTGGAAACGAGAAGACCAGCAAATGAAGCAAGAACCATATAAAAGGTCTGGACAGTGGCCAGATCCTTCGAGGCTGTGCCAACACACCAGGTGTTGGAAACCCTCCCAGCGTAGGGACGGAGAAAATGGCTGACTGTGTTGATCCAGATTCCCACCTGGATAAAGTCTGTCCATATGCCTCCCCGTCTGTAACTGCGTAAAACGTCAGTAAATGTAAGCTAAAAGATATTTTGTCTCATGTGATTCTTGTACCGTAATCACTATGGGAGGGATATCGCCTTTTCTGGTATATTATGATATTGTTTAATTATTTAATAAGCCACAATATTAAAAGAACACATTTCCAAGAGAGCTAATGCCTCTGCAGGAAACATAATGGCGTAGTCGGCAGGATTGTGGCTACATTAATAATTATATTATTATATATTAATTATAATATTTTATATATATATTAAAAATATGCTTACACTGATGAATGGGAGGCTCGGTTTTGAATGGAGGTCGCGCACTGTCATGGACTCCCGGCCGAGAATTAAAAACTGCCTTAACATGCCTGGCCTGATTAATTTATCCCATCAAAAGACAAGAGGCGGACTTGTCAAACTCGGCACAGTGCATGAGGCTGGAAAGAAAGCCCGACATCTGTCGGCGAATCGTGGTAGCGTCTGCTACCTACGGTATCGAGTGAACTTTTAAGGTTGGACTTTTAAGTTTAACGCATAAGTGGGACTAAAATTGGACAAAATAAATGGAATACAACAAGATTGAAACTGATGGCACGAGACTGGCTGTCCAGTAAAATGAAACGGCACTCACAGGGGCAGCACAGATTAATTAATGGCCGTCAAGCCCAAAATCTACCTAGAAAAGTAAATGCCGTGTTGGGGAAACACGTATTTAAAATAAATTACATCGCTAGCCTTTAGAAAACAATATTGAAGGCTATAAAGAACGTAGCGTTATTGTATATTAGTTGCGAGCAGGCAGACAAGACATGCAGGCATTGCACTCACCTTGCCGTTTGCGTGGTAATCCAGCGGAGCTGAAAAAAACTTAAAGATGAAATCAAAGCAACAGCGATAGAATCCATAACGTCTCAATCGCGATCGCTAAAATAATTTGTAGAAATCTTTAATGGCATCCAAGCAGCTCGATGCAAAAATACAAGCTTCGTCCACGTGTTACAAGCAGTCTAAAAGATGCCAGCTGTTTCTATCAGTCTACCTACAAGGGTAAAGGTTACAGGTTAAAGGTTTTGGCAAAACCCCCACCTATTTTGGTACTTTTAAGAAATTGCCGTGTGTTTAAACACACAGAAATAATTGAATTGCCTTTTAAATATAGCTTAAATAACGAACATACTTTATAAGCTAATGTTTAAAAAGAATTTGTAAAACGGTGTACACATATAGCTAAAATGCAAAAGAGCTCTAACAACAAAGTGGAAAAAGAATAAATACATTTGGGGATGAAACTTACAATAAGAAACATGCCTTTGTACCTTCTGGTAAGTACTGGCCAAACTTTGTTTTAAGAAGGGATTATTTAAATAAGTATGAAGTTAAAAACATGAGGCAGTTTCTCATAAGAACAATTGGTTTAAAGCAAATCAAAAAAGAATGTCTCCACTTTTGTTTAAAACTTATAAACGTGCAAAACATTTTTCTTTTAAACCCTGATCAAGTTTAAAGGAAAAATACTCTTTAATAATACTAAATAATAAGGAGACAAGTTCTCAGGGATATGTAGCATGTGCCCGATTGTGCATGAATGGAGGTTATGTATTTTGGGAACTCTTAAGGGAATGTATGGTGGCGCAGTGGTTAGCACACTTGCCCGGTGATATGAGATAAAGGTTCAAGCATGTATGTTTTCCTTGTTAAGTCAGAATATTCTTTGTGACCGCATAACTTTTTCTGGGAACACTTTCTTGTTGTGGAATTGTGCTGCGTGATTTCCTCGCGCGTGGATTTTCTTGTTGTCGCAGAATTTACGGATCGCCAACGGGTAATACGTTACCCTCTTGCGCTGAGTCGTGATGTTACGAAAATTCCATGATCTGGAAAATAGCACGTATGAAACTGAGGTAAGAAGCATTCCTAATATTTTCAGTAATATCAGCTTGCGGCCTGAGATGTTGTTTGATTAATAATAAGCATGAAGGAAAAGACGTGCTTAAGTATGTTGCATGGTGAAACCCTATAGATAAACAAAAAGCACAACCTCGAGTGAGTTTATAGCACGTTGCTAGAAATCGAGAACTTTATTCTGTGAATGAAGTATTGTTGTAAAGAGAACGTGAATATATGTGAAAGAATGAAGCAATTGCCAACTACTGTGTATAGAAATGACTGAAACGAGTGAAGGTTGATTGTCTGTTCTCTAGTGAACGAATTTCTGCTTTAGCCAAGTAATTCTACTTGGACATGAAGCAGAGTTTAGAATCTAGAAAAGAAAAGACGAATAAATTATTTTTATTCAGAGTCTGGGGTGGCAGATGCGTGTTTATGTCATTTGTAAGTCTGTCTTTCTATGTTTGTCAGCTGACTTAGAATGTTAAATAAACTGTAGAAATGGGAGACGTCCCATATAATAATATTCAAAGTTAAATGTAATACATGTGAATATCAATAGTGATCATGACTGGTGATTGATAACACAATCTGTGCCTGGTCTGTGTTTTTGAAGCCTGCAAACAGATGCAGAGTTTAAATAACGCCATGACTTATTGACCTCGACGAATCTCAAAATAGCTTGTAACATGGTCAGTTAAAGAGAAGAATTTAAACTCTGAATTTCATGAAAAGTATTATAAGCATAAAAGTTTAATTTAAATCTATAGATGTTCTTTTTCTCCAGATTCAGCAAATCCACTGACCAACGGATGAAAACACAAACTATGTTTCTATACAAGTTGCAAAAAATAGCTTAATAGCAAGTTTGGGCAGAGCAATTGGAAATACAGTAATCTAATCGAAGGATAGTGAATATTTATCAATCATAAATTAATGAACAGCAGCTATTAGAATAATTTTCTTGCATGCTGATTTAGTGCAAGTGTTAAAATGTTTTTAAAGAAAAATGCAAACAAAAACACTAGACTGATTTCGTTCTTTGAAAAAACAGTATAGAGGGTTTACATATTTTGATGTATGACAAATGATTATTATTATCACTTCAGTAATTACAAAATGTATTAGAAATGACATACATGTATTGATTTGTTTCTGTAAGTGATTAATTTTAAGAAGAGTTGTTATTGCATCAATGTATTAAGTTAATGCTCAGTGATAATGCACACAGCTAAATGGATTATGCAGTTATACATTAGAAGCATTAGTCTATATGAACTGTTATAAAATCTTACAGATTTTGTCTTTTAATAAGATGAGCTATATGATATGGATGTTATCTGAATTTAAGTGTTAAACAAAAATATCTTATATGTAACATCCTGTTATAATGTAGGCAATGTGTGAATTTTGTGTAATGTATGATGATCCTACTGAAGAAACATTGTCACTAGCATAGTTTAAATGTATTACTCTATTTCTTGCTGTTATTTTATGAGACTGAACTGCGGGTCTAGAATTGTCATTTATAATGCTGCATTTGTATGATACATATGATTGGGAAATAATTGCTTTATGTTATGTATTTGCTCTACCTTCCACCCTTCGCTAGTTTAGCATAGCAAGTAGCTTAAGTTTATCCACTAAATTTAGTGGTTAAAGCCTCTCCATTCAGTGGTAAAGTTTCATGAATGAAGTAACAGGTGGTGTATATACAAACGAAGATTTACAGAGACTGTACTGCGCTAATGACTTTTAATCTGTTGCACATACCTGAGAATAGCTGGTGAAGAAACACTTGCTTTTCAGAGGAACGGAGTAAAGAACTAAAGAAAGATTGCAAGTCCAGCTACTCAGATTTGATGCCATGAACTAAGACAAGTTTTATGGACTGTGGCAGGGACAGGCTGTAGCCACTGAGGTGATGTGACAGCTGTTGAAGGCTCCCATGAATGACCACTGAATACAGTGCAAGCTTAGAGGGAAGTGAACCTCTGCTAAAAGGGACAGTCACCATGTGTTCATCTTATGAGCTCCCTAATGATAAAAGGACTGTTTACTTTCTGTTCCAGTAACAACAAACTTTAGTGCCTTGAAGCAGTCACACTTTGTTCAGACGGATCTGCAAAGTTACCAATCTGCAAAGCCACCAAGAAAACGACTTTGTTAACAAACCACTGGGTTGGACAAGGCATATATATATATAGCAAGTCTAGGAAAATACTTGAAACTATTATAAGAAGGGCTCAAAGGTATGAGGATATGCATGATTTATCAATGATGTGAACTTGTAAATTGTTAACTTGGAATAGAACATCTGATAGTGAAGTTGGGGAGGATAACAGATAGTGAATGAACAATTATGCAATAATACTAGTTAAGAACAATTAATAATCATAGCAATGAAGCTAGAATAGCATCTGAGTTATGTTACAACTATTGTAACTCATAAAGGGATCAGACACCAAAGGGTGGGCACATATAGCAGTATGTTGAAGCTAGAAATGATAGGAGTGCCAAAGAATAGTAATCCATCAAGATGCTATATAGGATTGTAATATAATCTGATGCTATGACACCCACTGCATGAATTCAGTAATATGTAGACACAACACAGACTATGTAAGAAATAACAGGGCAAACATCTCCACTAACACCATTGATGAGATACACTGATCACTACTTGATAACAGCATGTTAAATGTAACTGTTTGTCCATGTTTACGCTGGTTTTAGATGAATGGTACAGAAGCTATAGTGATATTACATCTCACATGTCCGTAAATGACTTGAAATATTGACACTGTGATGGGGGATCAAGTACCTTTTGTTTTGTGGATATGACTTTCAAATATTGTTTTTTGTCACAGATCCAGTGACAAAGGGTGGCTTGTAATACTACATTTTTCTTTATGTCACTGTATCTGGAGAGTACTGTTATGAGTTTTATTCACATGTGCATGTTAACTGTGGCACACAGGGGTTCAGCAGTTAGAATTGCTGACCAAGCATTGGATTAGATAGCCAAAGACAACTGGAGGCTTGTATAGTCAGCTTAAACACAGGTTAGGGTATTTCTGTCCTCTATCAGCACAAACCTTCTTTCCTTCTTGGGAGAATGAGAATCGACATGTAAGCACTATGATATTTCTGTATTTTGTGGGAGAGGAATTCAGCCCTTGTTTGGAAACGAGAAGACCAGCAAATGAAGCAAGAACCATATAAAAGGTCTGGACAGTGGCCAGACCCTTCGAGGCTGTGCCAACATAGGTGTTGGAAACCCTCCCAGCGTAGGGACGGAGAAAATGGCTGACTGTGTTGATCCAGATTCCCACCTGGATAAAGTCTGTCCATATGCCTCCCCGTCTGTAACTGCGTAAAACGTCAGTAAATGTAAGCTAAAAGATATTTTGTCTCATGTGATTCTTGTACGCGTAATCACTATGGGAGGGATATCGCCTTTTCTGGTATATTATGATATTGTTTAATTATTTAATAAGCCACAATATTAAAAGAACACATTTCCAAGAGAGCTAATGCCTCTGCAGGAAACAGTCCCTCAGAAAGATACTATTAATTGTTGTTTGTGGAGAATGACTTATTAAATAACTCAGCTATACTTTTAATTTTGCGATGCCACATCAAAGCTATTCAACCTTAATTTTAAATTGTAGTTGTACCCCACGTTTTTTTCTTTTGTATTCTGAATATGAAATAGTAAGACATTACACAGGTTTGTTATATATTCTAGAAATAAGTAACCTAAACGATATGGTTCACATAAATACTCACCTTGCTTAACTGGAAAAATCCAAATGCACCTCTCAAAACTCAATGGGGAAAATGAAACCTAACCTTTTAAAACTGAAATAAAATTCATAACTAACTTACGTGTTTCTCCAATAAACTGTTTTCTTTTTATTCGATGGATTTTTAACACAGTGGGTGCTTTTTGACTGAACTTTCTGTAACCGCAGCTGTTTTACTCTCTTCAATAAAAATGCAAATAATCAAAGCGTGATTTGTTCGAGAAGTCGTCACCTTTTCGATATCAAAAGGTTCAGCAATCTCACGAGAAACATACGGTACACCTTTTGTATTAAACACCGTGTCTGGCCGCTTCGAAGCATAAACAGAACTTAACAGCATGACTTCAACTGAACCGCAGGCAGAGTATAATAAATAGTTGTGCACGACACAGAGAATTAAGTCGAGCAGAGCCTTAGACTGCACTTGCATGTGTTTCAAGTCTCGTAACACTGAATGAAACGAATGAGAAAATCCAACATCCATAAAACCGCAAAACTTGGATCGCCTTACCTCCTGCCTCTAAGTAAAATGATAAAAACCAATCCAGGGCTTCTTGTTTGCAGCTCTTAAGCGAGAGAGGTACACGAGGAACGCGTCAACTTGTGTTCGTCGCTCTTGATGACGTCACAAGACACGTCGCGTTGCCTGCTGTTAACGTGCACGCCCTCGCTCTGCTTTACATAAATCTGTGCGCCACCTCTTCCCATTTCTGTCTCTGTTCCTCTTTAAAAGGATAAAATAAATCCTACGAAAAGTCATTTGTAAAGTGACGTAGATGCTATAAAAATATAATATGCGTGAACATTTTACTTTAAAACAGGATGCTCGCTCTTTTAGTGATCCATATCGCAATATTCAGAAAGCGTTTAAAACCGAAAAAGTTCCATTCTTTATTCTAGTCTATACATTATATTTGCATAAAACATTCGATTTTTATCATTAGTCTCTATAGGTTCTCCAGAACATGACAGTTTTATTAAAAGTGAGCCCTGAAACAATCAACAAATAAAACGGATAAACTCTTACACGAATGGGCGGATTGTTTAAAATAAACGTAGGGCGCACTGCCTCGTATCCAGCGTTATCTGTATGGAGTTTTCACGCTCTCCTTGTGTTGGTCTTCTCTTAACATCCCCTAACAAGAGCAAGATAGGTTAACTAGCGATTTCAGACATTGTGTGTGAAACATTTAGAACTGTTTTGCAATAGGAAAAACAGAAGCGCTTCTAACTGAAAGGTTTCGAGTCTTATTTCAGTACACGAATAATACACATTTTAAAGAAAGGGCGAGCTCACAATATTAAAGGAAAATAAAATAATCGCGAAGATTATCGTTTCATAGCGTCTACCTGACTTTTCAACAACGTTTTTCAAACTTTGAATAGAATCCAGTATGGACCATTGAACAAGTGCGCATAATCGGTATGCCGAGTGACGTCATCAAGGGCGACAAACTATAAAGTCGGCGCGCGCCTATCACATCTGAGCACTTGGAACTACACGGTGGAATTTTGTTGAATGCGTTGGGTTTAAAAATGTACTACATCACCCAGAGGTAGTAGGTAAGTAATCTTATATTTCGGGCTTTCGCTTCACGAATGTGCGATTTTTGATTCGCTCAAGTCAGAGTTACGCTTTAAGATTTCATTCTCTCCTAAAGGGCACATTCATGTCCTTAGACCGTCTTTATTTGTCAACCGCTCACTTCAGTTCGTTGAGTCTGATTTCTACTTCAAGCAGCCAGTGATCGACACTAAAGTTAATTCCTTGCCGTATATTCCTTCATTCAGCGTCTTCATGGAATCACCGGACTGTTTTGAGTTTGAGGAGGAGGCGATTTCTCAGAGAAATAGCCCTCTGATGTCTGCATTTTTAAAATTTATTTAGGAGATTGCAATACGTACATTAACATACTGAAGCCGTTGTGTCAAAAAGGCCAAAATACAGTATATTGTAATGTGCAGGCAGCCACTTGCTGACAATTGTTTGAAGAAATGAGGGGGCTGGGAGGAGATTATCTTTCTCCTATCTAACATTCAGAAAAGCACAGCTTTATGATTTTTACATTTATAAGCCATTTAGAAGTATTTGTTTTTGCTATAGACCTAAATGCTTAACTCTGTTTTGTTTATTTCATTATATGTTGCAGTTTGCTCCTGGTCCTGGAGCATGAGTAGTAGGTTAAGGCTTAAGAAGGGGTAGAAGCACAGGGTGAAATCAATGAGGAGTGAAGCGACTAAAGATGACGGACAGTGATCACAATTAAACTTGACAGATATGCAGTTGCAGCTGACATTGGACAGCTAACCGGGCTTTCTTAAGTGCTTGTGGTATTAGTGATGTACTACTCAACCCAAAAGAATGAAGCCAAGAATAGTAATCCATTTGTATTGAACTTATAAGAGAAATTAACTCAGAGATGCCATTACAGCCACAAATCCATTTGTGCTTATTTACATGGGTTGCTACAATATTTATAAATTTATAAATAGAAATATATATATATAGTACACCCCCAAAATTGTGAAAAACTGCGAATTTTGGATGTGGTTAAAAAAAAAAAAGGGCTATTTTCATAGTTTAAACCCTAAATATGCCCCGAAAACACTTTAATTTCAAACTCGGCTTAATACATTACCTAAAAATAAAGAATGTAAAGGTAAACCTGTATACTGTACTGCTATGTGTCCCGCAGTGCTAGAATGCAAAATACCAATGTTACCGCTATATGTACTGTAATTCATGCAAGCGCGTTTTCATTTTCAGAAGCCTTAGACGATGCAGCTCGTTTCAGTGGCATCTTGGGGCTTTAACCCTTAAACTGCCACATACTTGGAGGTTAATGCATCCCAGGACACCAAATACTTTTTGCTGCATTTTAAGTAAATTTCACAATTAACAAAGAAAAAGTGAAAATTTAATGGAACACATTTTTTTTCATGCAAAGAGCATCACAATTACTGCAACATTGATCATTTTACACACTGCTAATGAACTGTAAAAACTATTTATTTAAAAAACTACTGGAACAACATGTACAAAGTGTAACTGGCACCATGGATGAAACTCAATAAAACACTGAGCCAACTGTGCTTGAACTGGCTGTACGCAAGCAGACAGAAGTAAGCGCTGATGCTTGCAGGCTAGTTTTAGTGCAGCGGCTCAATCCCAGGGTGAGGCTGCAATGCAGCAGGGCGTCATGCTTGGGTCACAGAATTGCACAGAAACACAGGAGATTGTAGAGACAGGAACTTTATTCAATCACTTCAAACAAACATGTCTCTTTCAGAAGTAAAAGGAGCTCAGTATGCAGTTAGTTATCGATTAAACAATAGACAAACATCATAGGGGAGCAGAACCCCCAGCAGGAGCAGAGAATGTCTGGGGGAGGAGAGAGAAACAAAGCAATCAGCCAAAAAGGACAGGTACTGTTCATGCTTTTGAGAGAGAGAGAGAGAGAGAGAGAGAGAGAGAGAAGCCACAATCGAGAAGACGGTAATTTATTTAGGTTTTATGGTGGAGATTCCAGGGACGCACCCGGCCTTACAAATAGAGACAAAAACAAAGCAAACCAGTAATCAAACAGCAAATAAATAATGTAATGTAATGAAAACAAATTAAATTAGAAAACAACAATATCATCTCTGTTCCCCTTACAGCGATTACACATTAAATATAATAAAGCATAAACAAAACACACACAGTAAATCATGAAAAAGTTAATGAAAAACGGCAATGGATTAAATGTAATGATGAAAATGGATAGTCCAGAGATCCGCATGTTGAATGGGAATGTAAAGATAGTCCTACCGGTAGTTCCTGAAATGGTGAAGATGGGTGGATGGATTCAGGAGTGCTCCTTTTATTCTTTTATTTTCAGGTGGCCATGAATCCACTTACAGTCCTCATGTACACAGGCAGACTACAGACAATCTAGACACACGAAATGATCCAGAACAAAATGAATACGTACAGGTAACCCAACAGAAGGCAGACAGACAGGAGCTTGAAACACAAATTACAAAAGCTTTTTTTTTTTTTTTTTTTTTTTGCTTTTGGTCACCGGCCCCCTTTTTATATGCCGTCTGACATCCTTTGACCTCAACAGCCCCAGCACCCTCAGCAGAAGACCAATCGGAGCCACTGTAGGGACTTTCACCATCCCAAGTCGCGGTTTTCTCTACAGCTGCTTCCTTTTCTCTCTACAGTACAGTATTTCCATGAAAAAAGCTATAAAAATTGCGGAAGATATTTGCGGTTTCCGCTAACAATTATTAGTTAGGTTCTAAGGAAAAATCCGCAAATGACTGAGGCCGCGAACTCTGAACCGCGACTTTGCGGGGGTCTACTGTATATATGAAGTCTGCATGTTCTCCCAGTGTCTGGGTGCTCCTGTTTTCTCCCACAGATATGTTGGATAGGTGGACTGGTAATGCTAAAAAGGCCTACTTGTGTGTTCATGTTCACACTGTGTTGGATTGGTGCCCTGTCTGGAGATTGTTACTGTTTTCTGCTCTGTGTGTGCAGGGTGGAAAGATGGATGGATATACAGTATTTGTAATGGTGCTGACTTAATTAAGATGATATTAATTGCTCAGCCTGTATCCGTATCAGCTGGCATACTATTATTTAAATGAGCAGCTTCAGGGCCAGTTAGGGGGAAGCATATAAAAAGGGAAGTCTTGCCAAAATCATTAGATATGCATTCTAATACAGCTAAGCAAGTCATCCTTCTCAGGACAGTGAGCTACCTAAAAGAATAATGACATGAGTGTGAATCCTTTGGGTCAGGGAGGGCAAGCTCTGCGCAGTAACAGAGGTAGCATTAGGAGACAACTTTGAATGCGACCCCCAAAAGTGCTGAAAAGACCCAAACATGTTTTTGCTATGCTGTGTGGAGCTGTCTTATTGGGTATTTTACTAGACATGTACACAAAACAAGTTAATGCATGTTTAAGTATTTGGGGAGGAAAATACTCTGAAATTTACAAAGCCTTTTATCATTATGAATTTTTCCACTTCATAGCTGCCGTTTGACTTTTTAATAATGCAGAACTCAGTATTCCTCCCCAAAAAAGTTTTTTTTTCATCATCTTGATAAATTGAATTCTTGTTTACTACAGTGTGTTTATTGAATTCCTTGAATTTAATTATCTCAGGTTTCATTACAATAACTTCAAAGTGGCAGAAAACTGGCATGTAGCATGTGATTGGTCCTACTCTTAACATAGTGCCTTAACAAAATCATTTCAGTTATCCAAATTATCTTCAGGTTTTTGATATTTAAAGCATAATTTGTTCCTTGCTGCTAAAATCTGAGATAAAATTCCAACTGTTCATTATGTGTACAGATGTCTGATCTCTGCCTTTGTTGCATTTTTACTGTTTAGCTCTGATTTCTTGATGCTAATCAGTTCTGTTTAACCCTCTACTGTGATATTTACTTTATAAAGCAAATTATGGTGGCAACTGTTGTTAATGTTGCCATCTAGACAAATAATTTATTGATTTCACGTTGTAAATCTGCCTTAATATATCCCACACTGCTACATTGCTTCCACTAAGTTACATCATAGAAATTCACAAAGTATATCTTAGACTAAAGATTGAAGCAAATCTTGTGACCTGCCTTACAGCACTTTTAGTTTTAAACACAGTTTATTTAAGTCAAGTGCTGTATACTGGTGGGTCGCATCTGCTTGCGGTAGTTCTCCACATGGCTGTAGGACTTTCACTCAACACTTCTAAGTTTGTTTTACACTTGATGATTTGATATGCGGAGTAATGAGTGGCTGTCCACTTCCTATGGTGTGATTTCTCTAAACCGTCTGACATAATGTAAAACATATTTGAGAGGGTGCTATAAAAAGAAACTAAAATATTATTAGTTCTGAATGGTTTAATGTTGATCGAATTAAATCATGTTCTTTTAACAGCAAGAAAAGAAGCACTTGACAGTTACTTTAACATCAAGATGAATGTGAAAGAGGAGACGTGTGAAGCTGACATAAATGCCATGGAGATAATGACTGTATGTTTTAAGGAGGAGGACAGTGATTGGAAGTCTGCCCACCCTAACCAGAAGAGTCTCTGCATTAAGGATGAGGATTATGAATTGGTTACTGTGGGCATTAAAGAAGAGAATGGAGAGATACCTGTCAGCGATGAAACACGCACACATAAAATAATGGAGCATGTGAAGCACAAATTGAAGTCTGAATTATTGCAGTCTGACACAAAGAGGACTGAGGAGATTTCATCTGTTATAACTCGGGAAGATCAGCTACCACCTACAAATCAGTCTGAAGAACGTAAGTGTAAAATAAAGATAATCATTAACTTTAGAGTCCGGAGTATGAGCCTGAAAGGAAGATGTAATGCTTTTTATGTGAAATCTGTAAATGCAGTGAGGTTTAATATTGGTAGTGGTGGTCTTTTTAGTTAGACTTAGTATTGTTGACTATATCTCCTAAGGCAGGGGTGTCGAACTCGAGTCCTGGTGGGCCGCAGTGGCTGCAGGTTTTCATTCTAACCCTTTACCTAATCAGTGACCAGTTTTCACTGCTAATTATCTTCTTTTCCCTTCATGTTAATAGCCCTGATTTTAAGAATTCAGTCCTCTGAATTGATTCTTTTCTTCATTAAATGACAGCCAAACAGAAATGAGATGTGAAACAAGCCAAAAGATGACCAGCTAAACTGGGATTTCAAACTCCAACCAATTTCACTCCAACCAGTCTCTTAATGAGAAACTGATTCTTGCAGTTAATTAAACCCGTTATTTAATTTCACAGCTTGTTGCTGCTCTCATTCTGCTACAGCAGACATTTCTAAAACTGTTGATTTTTCTGTTTTTTCTAAGAAGACTGTCAAAATGTTTGGGTGACCTGAGAGATAAACCTTACTGAAACTTTCACCTTTCTTTATTTTGTGATATTGTGTGATGAGCACAGTTGAGCTGGTCAGGTGGCAGCTTGTTTTGTGTCTCATTATTGTTTGACTGCTAATTAAGGAAACGGAGACAACTAAGGGGCCAAAATCATGTTAGTTAAAACAAAGGGAAAGGACGTTAATTAGCAGCAAAAACAGCTCACTCATGGTGAAGAATGTTAGAAGAAAAACCTGCAGCTACTGCGGCCCTCCGGGACTGGAGATCAACATCTGTGCCCTAAGGTGTCAGTTTCAAGTGCATATACTGTATGTTCAGGAGAAATGCATTTTATGAGCTTGGGAATGCAAGTATAGGAGAGGAGGCCAAACTCTAACTTTTTTTTTTTTAGTTTCACTTTTTGTCTAAAGGTCACCTTGACCCTTAAGTATTCATTTTTACTTTCACTTCCAAACCTTGAACTGTACAAAACAGGAGTGTAAGGTTAATTGGAGGATCAGGGGAGAGAGCATGCACATAAACTAGTGTAAAGTAGGTAAGTAGGAAGGAGATTCAGGGTAGCACTGTAATCCAGTGAGCTCCATATATACAGAGATGGAACAAAGGCCCTCCATCCCTAAATTGACCAAAGAAATGAGCATTTCCTATCTTCAGAATACCAATGGCAATCCCAGATAACTAACATGGTGTTCATCTTAAAGCCTCTTGCAGGGATCTAGCTATAGACAGAGAGAGCCAAGCTTCCATTTGTCCATTTCTGCTTCTCAGGGGAAAGTGGATGTGGCTGAGAATTTATTGGACTGATATTTTAAATATATCAACTGAATACACAGAAGAGCAAGTAAGAGTTCATTTTGGCATTCTGCTTTCTGCTTCTTTTAAATAAACACTTTTCCTCTCCTCAGATACATTAATAATTGTTCCATTTTTACAAGTTGGTGTTCAGTTAGTACAAAAGATTTATTACTGTTTACCAGGTATTTTTATCTTCTTGATGAAAGAAAGAAAAAAGCACAAAGCATTTACACAAACAGACTGGAAGCAAAAACAATCTTCCAGCTATGTCAGGTTCTGTGAATTTAAACAATGGAATGAGCCAGTCCCATACCACTGTTTTGTGGCACTGCCAATGTGTGTTGTTTGAGGCACAGTGTTTCAGTTGTTAGTACTGCTCTCTCACAACTCAGATCACATTTTTGGCTACAATAATCAGTCCAGCATAGTTGGTAGATGCTTCTTAAAGAACCATTATAATCCACTCAAAAGTAGCTTAGTTCTTCCTGTATTTCATGAAGTTTGGCAAAGTTTCTGAATAACCTTTATGGCACAATAACAATTCAATACATTTATGGTCACTACAGTATTTTGATTTAATAACCTTCATGTGGGAAAAGCCTGACTCACATAAATAAGTGGAGCCGAATAATGCAGTCAAGGAGCTTTTGAATTCAGCCGAGTGAAAAATGACGACTGTCCGATTAACTGCAATTTTAGTTCCCTCTCCTTTCTCTTTCTCTTTCTCATATCGCTTTCCAGAAGGAAGTCAGTTTCATAGTTTTTATGAACAGTTCGAAAGTGCCTTTCCACATTTTCCTTCTTTGGAATAGCAATGATGGATTGACAGATCAAACGCACTTCAATTGTGACATTGTAAGAAAAAAAATCCTCTTCCAATTCCACATCCAGCCCATACCCTCCCCAAACAATTTTTTTTCTAAATCCCTTCTTTAGTCAATATAAATTAGAAGGCTAACTAGATCACAGCCGGAGTTTTGCAGTAGCTCATGCATTTGATCGTGAGTGTGGGATGACCAGTGTGTTAGAAGAAAAGAGATCTCAGACTGGCCGCTCTGTATGTCAATCAAGTGGCAAATGCTATAGGCAGGATATGTGATAGACTAACATTTAAAAACATTTTTTGTTGGAATGCAACGTGATCTACCGGTCAATCGCGATCAACGCATTGGGCACCCCTGCTCTAGAGCATATCTCCACCTCTCCAGAGTCTCCTCAACCCACTCCCTACTCTTGCTACAGATCACAATGTCATCAGCAAACATCATAGTCCACATGGACTCCTGTCTAATCTCATCTGTCAACCTGCCATCACTATTGCAAATAAAAAAGGGCTCCGTGCCAATCCCTGATGTAATCCCACCTCTATGTTGAATGTATCAGTCACTCCTACCTCAGATCTCCCCACTGTCACACTTCTCTCGTACATATCCTGTACAGCTCCTACACACTTCTCTGCTACTCCTGACTTCCTCATATAATACCACAACTCCTCTCGAGGCACCCTGTCATATGCTTTCTCCAGGTCCACAAAGATGCAATGCAACTCCTTCTGGCCTTCTCTATACTTCTCTATCAACACCCTCCGAGCAAACATCGCCATGAAACCATACTGCTGCTCACTAATCATCACCTCACTTTTTAACTTCCACTACTTTTTCCCATAACTTCATTCTGTGACTCATCAATATTATCCCCTCGTAGTTACTACAGCACTGCACATCCTCCTTATTCTCAAAAATCTGTACCAGAACACTACTTCTCCACTCCACAGGCATCCTCTCACTTTCAAAGGTTGCATTAAACAATCTGGTTAAAAACTCCACTGCCATGTCTCCTAAAAACCTCCATGCTTCTACAGGTATGTCATCTGGACCAACGCCCTTTCCATTCTTCATCCTCTTCATAGCTGTCCTTACTTCCTCCTTGCTAATCCGTTGCACTTCCTGATTCACTATCTCCACATCATCCAACCTTCTCCCTCTCTCTCATTCTCTTCTTTCATCAGCCTCTCAAAAAACTCTTTCTTTCCATCTGCTCAGCACAGTCTAATCGTTTGTGAATATGTTTCCACCTTTATCACCTTTATCACCAGTTCAGTCCTTTTGTCTAGCCAATCAGTACAGGTCCTTTCCTCCCTCCTTAGTTTCCAACCTCTCATACAACTCATTATACACCTTTTCTTTATCCTTTAAGCCTTCAGCTTATGCCTTATGTCCTTGTAGTCTTGTCTACTTTCTGCATCTCTATGACTATTCCACTTCTTCGCCAACCTCTTCCTCTGTATACTCTTCTGTACTTCCCCATTCCACTACCAGGTTTCATTTTCCTCCTTCCTCTGTCCAGATGTTACACCAAGCACCTTCTTGCTGTCACCCTTACTACTTAATAATAATGTTTTATTTATCTAGCGCCTTTAATACACTTAAGGACACTTTACCATCCAATAAACACATTAACAAGACATTAGAAATTACATACAAGAAAAGGAATAATACTCATCGAAAAGATGCGTTTTTAACAGAAGTTTGAAATTAATAATAGATTTTTCCTCGCTAAGACTGAGAGGAAGAGAATTCCAAATTTTAGTGGCTATCACACTGAAAGCTCTGCTCCAACCCATAGTTACTAACCTGTGTTTAGGTACAGTGAGTAAGTTAGCATCTGAAGATCTTAATGCACGGGCAGGAGTGTAAGGAAGCAGCAGCTCAGACAGATAATGAGTGCTAACCCATGAAGGGCTTTAAAGCTGAGGAGAATAATTTTATATTTGATTCTTGAAGAAACTGGTAACCAATACAAATCATAGAGGACAGGAGTGATGTGAGCAGATTTTTTTAGTGTGTGTAAGTAAACGAGCAGCAGGATTCTGAACATACTATAATATATTAATACATTTAGTCAGGAGGCCATAAAACGAAGCATTGCAATAGTCCAGACGGGTAGTGATGAAAGCATGAAGGAGTGTTTCAGTATCTTTCACACTGAGGAAAAAATGCAGATAAGCAATGTTGTGAAGATGAAAAAAGGCTAATCAAAGATGACACCCAAATTACGGACTGATGCTGAGGGTTCAACCAGGATCCCATCAATGTCAATTTTTAGCCCACAAAGGGTAGACAGGACAGATTTGGTACCAACTAATAAGATTTCTGTTTTATCAGGATTGAGTTGTAAAAAATTATCTATCATCCAATGACTGATTTCCCAAATTCAGTCAGTCAGTGCAACAGGTGAAGATGTTGCAGTTGCATCAACACTTACATAAAGTTGTGTGTCATCGGCATAGCAGTGGAAACTTAAACCATACTGACAAATAATCTTACCTAATGGGAGCATATAGATGTTAAAGAGGAATGGACCTAGAACTGACCCTTGAGGGATATCTTGTGTGAGTTAAGTAGTGGCAGATTTGTATTCCCTAATGAAGACGTAATACTGGTGACCACTGAGGTATGATGTGAACCAAGAAAGAGCACCACCAGAGATACCAATAGCTGAAAGTCGGGACAGTAAAATGTTATGGTTAACTGTATCAAACGCTGTGCTCAAGTGAAGAAGGACTAGAATAGCGGCCATCCCAGAATCTGTGGTTATAAGGAAGTCATTGGCTAGTTTAAGTAAAGCATTTTCAGTACTATGTAGGGCTCTGAATCCAGATTGAAAAGACTTAAGCAGGTTATGCAAATTTAAATAATCATCGAGTTGAGCAGCAACAACATTTTCTAAGATCTTAGTCATAAATGGAAGATTAGAAATTGGGTGATTAAAATTTTAGCTGTAACAGATCTGAGCCAGGTTTTTTTTTAAACGGGGGTTAGGGTTACAACAGCAGTTTTTAAATCACTTTGAACAACACAGGTGCAGAAACTACAGTTGATAAAGTGAGAAATGGGGGCAGAAAGTCTGTCAGTGCAAGCCCTAATCAGTAAAGCAGGGGCAAGATCTAGGTGACAGGTAGATTGATTTCATTTATATATTACTTCAGCAATATATGTTGGTGTAGTAGGGTTAAATTTAGATAAATAAACTGTAGATTTAGAAGTGTAATCAGTGAACAGAGATGAGGAATGGTTACTAGAGAAACTTTGATATATGGTCATACTTTTTGACTGATGATAGTCCAAAAATAGATTACAGTGCTCAACCGAGAAATAAGGATTTTAACAGCAGGTTGACAAAGTCTGTTAACTGTATTCAAAAGAGATCTCGGGCGACAAGTACCAAAGTCAATAAGAGTGGAATAGTACTTTGAATGTGCAGCCGATAAGGCACATCTGTATTCCTTCAGGTGTTCGGTGTAAGCCAGGGCGTGAATAGCCAGATCAGTCTTCTTCCAGAGTCTTTCCAAGCGGCAACCAGTTTGTTTCATGGTATGCATTTCTGCTGTAAACCATGGAGATGTCCATGTAGTAGGGACAACCAAGGATTTAATAGGTGCATAATAATCCAAAATTTGAGAGAATGTGGAATTATATATAGATAAAATCTGCATAGGGCAAAAGACAACCCAGAAACATCATGGAGACAGGAAGCACCAACAGACATAGAGAAGGGTAACTGATCAATGTTCTTGATATTACAATAGGTTCTTTTAGATATTAGACTTATTTTAGGGAGGGGATAAATGAAGCTAAATTCGATTAGCTTGTGATCAGAGATACCAATAACAGCATCAGATGTACAGTGGAACATACAAGATCCAGAGTATGGCCCTTAGCATGGGTTGAAAAACCAACATGCTGCACAAAATTGAAACAATCCAGTATTGAACGTAGCTCACAAGCAGATGGACAGTCAGAATCCCCATTAATATTAAGGTCACCAAGTAAAATAACAGCAGTAGACATGCCACAGACAATAGTGTGTATTTCATAAAGTTGAGAGAAAAAATCCAGCTGAAGCTTAGGAGGTCTGTAGATTAATATAATGTGGTGTGAAGCCTTTCCAGTTATTTTAACAACCAGGTATTCAAAAGACGTAATGCTGTGAAAATCATCAGCGGTTGCTTTAAGACAATCACACTGAACCACCGCCAATCCATCACCTCAGCCCGTCAGATGGGGTTTAGACCGGTAACTGTAACCAGCGGTGGATAAGCAGATTTAGTTGTAAGTAATCACCTGGATTTTGACACGTTTCTACAAGGAGCAACATGTCCAGTTTTTTAGAAGTTAATAAGACATTAAGGAAAGTAATTTTATTAATTGATGATCTGCAGTTCATTAGTACACAGTGGAGAGTTAAGTCAAATTGTACTCCTTGGTTACTCAAGTCTGGCATTTACGGCAGGTGTCTCAGCCAATTTGTCTGCCTACTCCATTGTCTTGCAGATAGTCTCTTTGGGAAAAAAAAAATTTAACAGACCAAATCGTGGAAATAGTGGCGGCAGATGCAGAGGTAATATTAAAATGACGCAGAGAGGAGCGGTGTATATACCGCGGATTAGCAACGCCATGCTTCATGCATAAGCCGTAAGTCACCGTGTCTAGTCTGAAGTGCATACGGTAAGCGCATACTTGTGTTGTAGAGTAGGAAATCATCTTCAGAAAAAGCAGTAACAGCTACCTCCACGTTAGCCAGAACCCATAAACTAACTCCAATTGAGCAGAAAACAAAGTCAGCTGAGAAAGTCTTAATCCCAGTCAACTAAGAATGTAAAGACTTACTCACCAATCATGTTGGCTCAGGCAGAGTACAGAGGAGAGGACTTGTGGAATATAGACAATGAACGGAATAACACTTTACAAAAGCTCCAGTATGAGTCCAGTGAGAATCCGTCCATAAAACATAAAAACCACAAGCAAGGCAGAGGACGTAGTAACAGCAACAAAGCAAAATGGAGCAGAAAGACACCAGTGAGAAGCGGCAGCCAGATCGCTCATAGCATACTCTTATCCAGAACCGGAAATGTCCTGAAGTATACTGTATGTGTGAAGTATTCTGCTGTAGTTGCCCAGCTATCTGGCAACTCTTCACTACCATCCAGTGCCTGTCTTGCCTCCTTCCTGAACTTAATCTTGCAGTCTTCCTTTTTCAACTTCCACCATTTGATCCTTGGCTCTGCCCTTACTGTACTCCTCTGCTTGATCTCCTGTGTCATCATCCAGACCACCATCCTATGCTGCTTAACTACACTTTCCCCTGCCACCACTTTGCAGTCTTCAGTCTACTTCAGATTGACCCTCCTGCATAGGCTATACTCTGCCTGTGAGCATCTTCCTACACTGTCCATCCTTTCATCCAATTCACTCCAGAAATCTTCTTTCTCATCCATCTTACACCCAACTTGCAAGGCATATGCACTAGCAACATTCATCATCACACCTTCAATTTCCAGCTTCATAGTCATCACTCTGACTGACACTCTTTTCACCTCCAAAACACTCTTGGCATACTGTTTCTTCAAAATAACCCCTACCCCAATTCGCCTCCCATCCACACCATGACAGAACAATTTAAATCCACCTCTGATCCACCTGGGCTTACTACCCTTTCATTTAGTCATTTGTACACACAATATATCAAGCTTCCTTCTGTCCATCACATCAGCTAACTCTCTCCCCTCATCAGTCATACTGCCAACATTCAAATTTCCTACCCTCAGTTCCATTCTCCTACCACTGGATACATCTCCCCCTTCTTCTTCTCCTTCTTCGTCCAACAGTAGCCCAATTTCCGGCAACACCCTGTTGGCTAACAGTACTGGTGGCAATTGCTGTTAAACTGTGCCTTGACCGATCTGGTATGGAAATCTGTATTGTTGTCTGCATATTGATCTGGAAAATTTTACACCGGATGCCCTTCCTGATGTAACCCTCCCCATTTACCCAGGCTTGGGACTGGCACAAAGAAACACAGTGGTTTGTGCATCCCCTGTGACTGGGTTGTCTAAAGGACATCCAATGGTCAAAAATACGAGGGCCGGTTTTCACCCTTGTCTGTGAGCAATGTTGCACTGTGATTTCAGTTTCAGCACCTGTTAATGAAGTTAACAACAGGTGCACTAGAGGGGCAACAATGAGACAACCCCCAAAACAGGAATACTTTAACAGGTGGAGGCCACTGACATTTTTCCCTCCTCATCTTTTCTGACCATTTTTTCACTAGTTTTTAATTTGTCTACAGTCCGTGTCACTACTGGTAGCATGAGACGATACCTGGACCCTACAGAGGGTGTACAGGTAGTCCAACTTCTCCAGGATGGTAGACTCATCAATACATGCCATTGCCAAATGTTTTGCTGTGTCTCCCAGCACAGTCTCAAGGGCATAGAGGAGATTCCAGGAGATTACTCCAGGAGAGCTGGAGAGGGCTGTAGATCCTTAATCTATAAGCATGACGGGTATCTGCTCCTGCTCCTTTGGGCAAGGAGTAACAGGATGAGCACTGCCAGAGCCATACAAAATGAACCTACAACAGACCACTGGTGTGAATGTCTCTGACCAAATGATCAGAAACAGACTTCATGAGGGTGGCCTGAGGGCCCGACATCCTGTACTTTTCACAGATGAGAGCAGATTCACTCCGAGCACATGAGACAGACCTGAAAGGGTCTAGAGAAGCTGTGGAAAATGTTGTGCTGCCTGTAACATTGTTCAGCATGACTGGTTTGGTGGTGGTTCAGTGATGGTCTGGCTAGACCACGGCACCTTGACTGCCTATGCTGGTTCAGTGGGTCCTAGGTTCCTCCTGATGCACGACAATGCCTGGACTCATATAGCGAGAATATGCAGGCAGTTCCTGGAGGATGAAGGAATTAATACCACTGACTGGCCCCCACGCTTGCCTGACCTAAATCCAATAGAACACCTCTGGGACATTATGTTTCAGTCCATCTGACGCCGCCAGGTTTGCACCTCAGTCTGTCCAGGAGCTAAGTGATGCCCTGGTCCAGATCTGGGAGGAGATCCCCCAGGACACCGTACGTCGTCTCATTAGGAGCATGCCCCAGCTGACCACATCCCATCCCTCAACCCCTCCAACCACCACCTATGTTGTCAGGCATGCATACAAGCAAATGGGGGCCATATATACTAACTACGAATTTTAGTTGCTGCATTGAAATTTTGACAAAATGGACTAACCTGCCGCGTCATATTTTCTGTTTGATTTTTCTGGGTGTCTTTATATTCAGCCCTCTGTAGGTTGATAATTTTCATTTCCATCAAACAATATGGCATCCTTTCGTTCTTAGCAGATTACCCAGTCCATATCAGTATACTGTAGATATCCAGCATTTGATTTTTTTTCCATTTGAGATCTGATGTGTTTTCAAAGTGCTCCTTTAATTGTTTTGATCAGTTTATTTAGAAATGTTTGTACCCTTCACCCTCTATTATCTGTGTACTTCATCAGCATCTCCACATACAACTCTCAGAACATTTCCTAATCACTTACTTCCAAACAGTTCTGTAGGACCTGATTACCTTTCATTTTCCCCCTTTTCCTGATATTTAATGGACTGTGTGGTGAAGCACAGGCATTAACTCATAAGGGTGTGATCAGACTGACTATAAGAGTTGGTGTTGCAGAGCTGTTTGCTTCATTAACATCAATTGACAGCAAGTCTAAAGAATTTATTTCATGTAGCTGAATGCAGAGTACATGTCACATAGATGGACAGTCCCCAGAAACTGCCACAAAGGCACTGTGGTGCTGTCACTGCATTGGCAGAGCGTGAAATCCACTCAGAAATAAGAGAGGCATGCTAGTGTGGATGTAGATCACCAATCTGCTGTGGAACTGAAGTTGACTTTGCAGCAATCTTCAGGTTGAAATGCTGATCCTGGAATGAACAGATGATAAATGAAATCTTTAAAGATTAGTTAATGAAGTTAGATACAATTTGCTCAAATAAGTACAAGAAAACCAAGTAGATACAACATGTATTTATATAGCACATTTTCATACATACAATGTAGCTCTAAGTGGTTCACATGATGAAGAAAGTGAAAAAAGACTAAATAAATAAGAATTAAAAAAAAAAAAAACCCAGACGGCTGGAGGAAAAAAATAAAATCTGCAGGGTTTCCAGGCCACGAGACCACCCAGCCCCCTCTAGGGCTATGCAAACACCAAGAACCAGAAAAAAAGAGGAGTGAGAAGTGGCAGACAGGTGCACACATTGTACTCTCAGTGTATGCTCAGGTTTCCAGACACTGTTGTTAGCCTCTCTTCAATGACAAATTCTCTGTTTAGTTTATGTGGCCAAGATATGATCTTGTTTTTTTATTATTAAGTTCATTATTCATTAACATTATCTAGCAGTATTTTCTTTCAGAATCATTTTTGAATATTCTACTGGGCCAAAGGCACAGTAACAGGTCTCCAGGGCTGAATTTCTGGTTATTACTCCTTTAAGATAAGGTGTATGCAGCAACTGCATCCTTTTTATGTGCTTCTTTTTATGTAGGAACACATTACATCATAAATTGAAAATAATTGCAATTTAAATCGCAAATGTTATATCTTTAAAAGATCATGCGTATACTGTAATTTGAAAAAAACTTTATTTAATATTGTGAATGAAAGGCAAAACTGAAGGTGTTTAGAAACTGAAGCATTTTTGTGGGGTTTTTTTAATTATTATTTTTTATTATTAATTTTATTACAATCCATACAAAGCAATCAAGTTTTTACAAAAAGAAAAATTGAGTTAAGAACAGATCGATCCCCACCCCTGACAGAGAGAGCAAGCCAAACGGCTTAAGATTTAAGGCTTGTAAACATACCTAAATTAATAAATTCTCTGTGCTTTATGAACTTATTTTAAAATATTACTGATTAGATCCTGCCATGTTTTGAAGAAAGTCTGTACAGATCCTCTAACTGAGTATTTGATTTTTTCCAATTTCAAATAATATAACACATCGGTTTCCCACTGACTTAAAAGAGGAGAGTTTGGGTTCTTCCAGTTTATCAGAATGAGTCCGCGTGCCAACAGTGTAGTGAATGCAATCACAATTTGTTTGTCTTTCTCCAGTTTAAGCCCCTCTGGAAGAACCCCAAACACAGCTGTTAATGGGTTAGGAGGGATTGTGAGTCCAAGGCTGTCTGAAAGGTAATTACAAATTTTTGCATTTTTGTGTTTTAGCACTGCAAACAATCAAATGCAGTCTTGTGGAAAAATAGGTACGCCCCAAGATTTTTTTTTTTTCTTTTATAATATAAAAACATCTAAAGATTTGATCTTCATTTAAACAGTGTCTATAGATAAAGGTGATATAAGAAATACCATGCCACAATTACATATTAATTTTGTTTTCCAAAACCAGAACATTACTATGTCATTCAATGGGCCACATTTAAATTTTGTAGTTCATTGTATAATTTAAATAAACAAATTTAAAGTGGTACAGTCCTACATTTGTCATTACCTTAAATACCTAAAATTAGAATCCGGTGTAAATGGTAAGAACATCATAAGAGAGGATTGTGGAAAAAAACATTCTTATTTAAATGTCAGACATTTAGTTTAGGTTACTCTTTGTTAATGAAGTGTGTGTATAGAGCTCTCAGAGGCCTTCAGAAAGAAGGTTATAGGTGCATAGGTTCTACAAAGATCTCCAAACAATTGTAGATCTTCTAGACAGTGATTTTCAAGTGGAAATTTTAAACAACAGTCAACTTTCTAGATCAGACTGCCCCAGTATGTTCAGCCCTAAGTATCTATCCATCCTTTCATCCATTGTCCAACCCACTATATCCTAGCACAGGGTCATGGGGGTGTGCTGGAGCCAATCCCAGCCAACACAGGGGGCAGGGTGTCAACCCACCACAGGGCACACACACACCACACCAAGCACACACTAGGGACAATTTAGGATCGCCAATGCATGTCTTTGGACTGTGGGAGGAAACATGAGCACCCAGAGGAAACCCCCGCAGATACAGGGAGAACAAGCAAACTCCAAACAGGGAGGTCCCAGGAAGCGAACCCAGGTCTCCTAATTATGAGGCAGCGGCACTACCACTGCACCACCATGCCGCCCCCAAGTATCTAAAAACCTCAAAATTTCATAATGATACCTACAGGTATTATCTCTTGCCACAGTTGAAGTTAAAGTGAATGAGTCAATCATTAGAAAGAGGTTGCACAAATTAGATTTATATGGTAGGTGTAACAGGAGAAAACAGAAAGAACATCAGGGCAAAACTAAAGTTTGCCCATGAATACCTAGGCAAAGACCAGGTCCTGCATGTATAACGCAGCGCATAGAATTCACACTAAAACATGGCATACCAACAAAAGTGCATACACACTAAAAAGTCCAGGTGCATAAAACTCTGCGTACGCCAAGTTCCATGCACTTCCCCTTTATA
This sequence comes from Polypterus senegalus, assembly GCF_016835505.1. Lineage (NCBI taxonomy): Eukaryota > Metazoa > Chordata > Cladistia > Polypteriformes > Polypteridae > Polypterus > Polypterus senegalus. The sequence goes on from NC_053161.1 coordinate 163,126,826, forward strand.
AATCCCAATAAACGTCAAATTTAACACATGTGCATGCACCTACAGCCCCTCCCTGACTCCTCCCAGAATTTTACATATTTGCATATTTCAATATGAAATAAAGATGGAAATGTACTCACAAGTGAGGGGAGTGTGTTGAGCAGATGGTTAATGAGCAGCAGTAGGGTTTTTTTGCCAAGAATGAGCACCACAGATGAAATGTTTTCTCTGAGGGTGTTGATGGAGAAGTATAGAGAAGGCCAGAAGGAGTTGCATTGCATCTTTGTGGATCTGGAGAAAGCATATGACAGGGTGCCTCGAGAGGAGCTGTGGTATTGTATGAGGAAGTCGGGAGTGGGAGAGAAGTGTGTAAGTGCTGAAGAGCTGAAAAGTGTGTAAGAGGTGAAAAAGAGCATGCAGGCAGGGTGGAATGGGTGGAGAAGAGTGTCAAGAGTAATTTGTGACAGACGGGTATCAGCAAGAGTGAAAGGGAAGATCTACAGGACGGTAGTGAGACCAGCTATGTTATATGGGTTGGAGATGGCAGCACTGATCAGAAAGCAGGAGACAGAGATGGAGGTAGCAGAGTTAAAGATGCTAAGATTTGCACTGGGTGTGACGAGGATGGACAGGATTAGAAATGAGGACATTAGAGGGTCAGCTCAGGTTGGATGGTTTGGAGACAAAGTTAGAGAGGCGAGATTGCACTGGTTTGGACATGTGCAGAGGAGAGATGCTGAGTATATTGGGAGTAGGATGTTAAGGATAGAGCTGCCGGGCAAGAGAAAAAGGGGGAGGCCTAAGAGAAGGTTTATGGATGTGGTGAGAGAGGACATGCAGGTGATGGGTGTAACAGAACATGATGCAGAGATCAGAAAGATATGGAAGAAGATGATCCACTGTGGCGACCTCTAATGAGAGCAGCTGAAAGAAGAAAAAGAAGCATATTTCAATATGAAAATCAGTTTAAATAGCTCCTTACGTTTAGTGTTTTGTTAAAAGATGGCAAAAGGACCTGGGGAAAAAAATAATTTCAGCAAATGTGAAGTGGAGGCAAGGAAACACATACTATTTGTTGGCTTAAATGATGGTTTAAGCAACAAAAGGAAGTTATGGAGTGACACAGAGTGGCAGAGACACTCAAAAGTTCAAGTTCAGAAAGTCGCACAGTGCCCAAAATAAACAAAAGAAGTGGTCCGATATCAAAGTCGCAATCTCTTTATTCTGTTTCAGACATTTTTACAAAAGCTGACCTCCGTGCCAAGAAGATGATGATGGTACTGCTGTGCTCAGCCCATCTTCAGAAGCTGGGTGCCCACACACTTCTGCCTCAGAATCCACTAGGTGACCATCTGGCTGTGTGCTGACAGACGCTGTTCTAGAGTCGCAAAATGCAATAGTGGACACTGTAAGGCATGTGGTCTATGAACTAAAAAATATAAGGGCTGTACTAAGTAATTTTGACCACAAATTAAATGGATTAGTGAAAAGATAAATACTGCATCTGCTTACCTATTTTTACATTCTTCAAATTACATTCAAATGAAGTTTTAACTCTTTCCACTTTGGCTGATCATTTGGTGGTGCCATGATTGCGTGCTACATTGTGCAGCACAGTGCATGTGACACACTTATGTGCACTATAGAGCAGCACATTAATAGAATGAAAATGCTTTCTGTGTACATACGCAAAGTAATTCTCTGAAGGTGCCTTTATAGTGTAGTGTCAGCAATAGTTTTGACCCAGTTATAATTTAAGGTTATAAAACAATAGTTAGGGTCAAAACAAAAATCATAAACACACTTTGAGGGGCTTCTCTCTTTGCCTGTGTGTCTCCTTACCTGAACAAACAAAACAAACTAGAGAAAAATCTGACAAGCTTGCTCCCATCAGGGATGTCTGGGAAAGGTGGGTGCAGCTCCTTCCACTGATGTTGAACCCAGGGCCAGAGGTAACAGTAGATGAACGTTTTGTCCCTTTCCGTGGAAAATGCCCTTTCCGGCAGTACATGCCTAGTAAGCCATGGAAATACGGCATAAAAATTTGGGCAGCCTGTGATGCAAAAACCAGCTATGCATAGAATCTGCAGATTTACACAGACAAACATGCAAGTGGCATTCCTGAGAAAAATCGAGGAAAACGTGTAGTCCTCGATATGACTACTGGACTGTGGGGTCACAATATCACATGTGACAATTTCTTTACCAGCTATGACCTTGGACAAGAACTTCTCAGGTGGAAACTTACCATGGTGGGCACAGTAAAAAATAAATAAACCTGAGCTGCCTGCCGAAATTTGCAGATGAAGGACAGGGCTCCACTTTCTTCAAAATTTGCTTTTACAGACACCACCACAGTTGTTTCATATTGTCCAAAAAACACCAGAGTGTGATACTTATGTCCACTTTTCACAAAGACGCAGCTGTGTCATCAGCAAGCGACAAAAAGCCCATAATTATCTTGGACTATAGTAAAAACAAAGGTGGGGTGGACAACCTGGACAAGCTGACTGCCACCTACACTTGCCAGAGAATGACCAGGAGATGGCCAATGGTTGTGTTTTATAACATTCTAGATGCGTCTGCATACAATGCATTTGTGTTGTGGACCCAAATTCACCTAGGGTGGAACTCAACCAGAAAAAACAAGCGGAGAATGTTTCTTGAGGAGTTAGGAAGTTCCCTTGTCAAGGCACACATTGAGCGAAAGGAACGGGTGCCCTGGGACCCAGCCGCTGCAGCCTTGGTCAGACAGCTGCAGAGCTCATGTAGCACTCCTTCCACACCGTCAGCAACACAAAGAGCATCAGTGCCAGAATCCTCTTCGGCCAGCACTGCCTCAACATCAACCTACACAACCACAGCCACAACCCCGCTGAGGCCACCTGATTCTAAAAGAAAGAGCTGTCAGGTCTGCCTTAGCAGTAAAGACAGAAAGACAAATGTACTCTGCTTCTACTGCAAAAAATATATTTGCAAAGAACACACTAAAAGTGTCACTTTTTGCCACACATGCATCTAAATGCACATGCATGTTCTTGCACACAGACGTTTTTTGAAACTAGTGCCTCATTTCTATTGGTTTGATTTGCTTGATTGATTGTTTGTTTGACCTTACAAATCCACATTTTGAGATTTACTTGTTTAGCTCTCCATTTATATTAAAGTTATTTTTGAAAATACTTTTTTGCCTTAATCTTTGAAATAAATATATATGGGTCAAATTTGTCCCATAACACCATAGATGTTACTATAGTAATTAATATTATAATAAAAAAATATACAGACCCCCGTGACCCTGTATTCGGATTCAGCGGGTTAGAAAATGGATGGATGGATAAAAAATTATATATAACAAATATATTTATGAGATGTGTTCTAATACCTCTCAGTAATAGTCCGGTAACATAACAACCTTTTTTTTTTTTATTTAATTCTCTTGAGGTTCATTTAATCATTTTTTTAAAATTGAAAATGAGAGGTATGCTGTTAAAGTAAAAGCTTATGAGGTCACAGCAAAAATATTAAAAACATTCTTTTAATGGACAAGGAAGCGTAACAAACTAACCAAGAGGTAAGGAAAAAAAATTGGATGATAAATAAATAATTGTTTTGAGGGTAATATGGCTGATTAAAGACACGGGTCAAAACTGACCTGTTAACATAAGAGATAGTAACAGAAAGCTAACATAAGAGGAAGGTTAAAAGGACTGCTTGCCTTTTACCACACTAGTTGGAAACAGCACCTGCAACAGTGCAGAGTTGCCATTTTATAGGCTCTCCTGCTATAGAGAGCCTATAGATGTAATGCCAGCTCATTCTTTTTGTGATTCATCCCAGGCAGATGGAATTTGTCTTGCACCATGGCAATAGCAATGTGCATGCAGTTGACTGCTCCAATTACATTTGGAAAACTCGACATTGTTGCGAATTGCGCTTTAATGTTTCCTAGTTCCACCACAGTGTTGGGATATCTTATCTATCTGGATGACAAGCAGATAATACCATCCTATACAGCTGGCATAGTGCGAGTCAATGATGTTTGTGAAATACCCGGTCAGTTAGCAAGTTCACGTTGAAAAGCTTCTGTGGCTAAAACCTGAAAGTGGACAGAACTTGCAAAGGAGCAGATAGAGCACAATACTTCAAAGTCTGCCTTTGCAAAGCTGACACCAGTTCAGCACACAGCTTCTAGAGGAAAGCTCTTGGAAATCGAAATAAATTTAGAAGCCAGACATCAGCTATAAATGCGCACTTTCTTCTAATTCTTCCATTTGCAATGACTTCTAACAACGCTAAAACAGCTGTGATAGTTGGAACAGTTTGGTCTTTCCATGCACCATTATATTGTTACAGAATGATTACAATCAATTGAATTCAATTTGTAAACAATATGCAAATAATTTCAGTGTATTTCTTAAAGCTGTCATCATGGTTGTGAATATGAAAAAAGGGAGACCACACAGAAACAGTAGCAGTGCTTTGATGCTGGGTGCCTCCAGTTTGCAAAACCAAGCAGAAACGTGTGTTCACATGATCCGAAGCTGCCGTGAAAATCTGTATGGCTTTACGCTGTTTATTTTTTATACATGTCAAAATGAGTGTGGAAATGGGCATACACAACATTTTTGTGCATATGCACTGTTTATACATGATGCCTGAGGACATCTGAAACAATGTGCTCTGCACAAATGATGCAAGATACTCTTTTTTTTGTCCGCAGTTCCAGAAGTTATGTTTGGGGAAACCAAAGACAACATTTGAAAAGAAGGACCTAATATCATCTGTAAAGTAATTGCAGCAATGTTATAGTTTGGGTCTGCTTTGTGCATTATACCAGAAGGGGTTTAAAAGTGACAGTGAACCTTAACATACCAGTTAATCTACCAAGAAATATCTGAAAAGAAAAGAAAAAAGGATGGTTCTGGAATATACCGAAGTGTGGATCTGAATCCCACTAAGATGCTGTGTGGTAATTTGAAACAGGCTGTGCACTCAAGACATCCCCTCAAACATTGTACAGCTGAAAATAAATTCTCCATGTGGGATATGGTAAAACATTCTCCCAGTCAATGTCAGAGACTGCTAGGCAGTTACAGGAAGTGCCCATTTGAAGGGGTAATACCAGCCATTCATGCCAAGGGTTGACTTACTTTTTCCACAACAGGAATGTTCTATCTGTTCATTTTTAGTTGAATAAATTATTGCAAAGTCAAATTATTTCCCCAGTTACATCATACATTAAAATGCAAAAAACTTCAATGAGGTGTGCTTACTTTTTTACACAACTGTATATAGAGCAAATAAAGTAATCTGTTTTTAGTTTGTCACGCTTGGGACACAGATTTGCACAGAGACACAGGAGGTCGTAGAAACAAGAAGGATTTTTATTCAAACACTGCAAACACATGAGCTTAAACGTGCTCCATGACAAGTCAGAGATGACAGTTCCGCTAGGAGCAGAGAGAGATAAAAGCAAACAATCAATTCCAAAACTGACAGGCGCTGCGCAAGGCTTATAAGTCGGCGGAGTACCGCACGAGGCTTGTATTACGCGTTATAGTGCAAGGATAAGGAACAATGTGAGGGTGGTAGTCAGTGTTTCAGGGTTTGTGGTTTTCCCAGGGGCGTCTGTATCTATTTGGGGTGCGATCAGCCCTCCAGCTCACAAGTTATGTGAATTGTAGCAGTGGAATTAAAGTTTGATTTATAAAGACATGATTATGTTCTTTTAAGTAATGTACTGGTTACAGCTTTGAAATTCAAACCATGAGATTATGAGTTTAAATCCTAGTACTGAAACTGTGTGACCGAGCAAGTCACTTGACCAGCTTATGCTCCAATTAAAAAAACAAAAAGAAATGTAACCAATTGTATCATAAATGTAAGTCGCCTTGGAGAAAGGTGTCAGCCAGATAGGTAAATGTAAAATTAAATGGTTCCATATTTTCATATCTCTTTCAGAAAAAGCTCATATTTACATAGACCTGTTGATCATTGTGTTTCCACAGATCTACCAGATAGTCACAGCTTCCACCAGTCTGCCTCTCCTCAAACCTTTCTTCAGTGCAGACCACAACAGGCACCACATGAGGACAATGTGAAGAAATCAACATCTGGATCAGAGATTTTTACCCCAGCTTCTTTGCAGTATAGATCTTCAACTGCTGTGCAACTAACAAGTAAAGACACTATTAACAATCTACAAGGGGTGCACAGCACAAGTAAAAATCTCTGCCAAGATATGAAGACTAATTTTAAACACAAATTTAGATATAACAATGGTCACTGGAGTCATACAGGACAGAGACATTATAGCTGTTCTGACTGTGACAAACAGTTTTCAAAGAAGAGCAGCCTTCTGGTACACACAAGAACTCACTCAGGAGAGAAGCCATACTGCTGTTCTGATTGTGGCAAACAATATTCATCAAAGAGGAGTCTTCTGGTACACACAACAATTCACACTGGAGAGAAGCCCTATTGCTGTTCTGATTGTGGCACACAATTCTCATCAAAGAGGAGTCTTCAGACCCACATAAGAATTCACACAGGAGAAAAGCCCTATTGCTGTGCTGAATGTGGAAAACAAATTTCTTCAAAGAGAAGTCTTCTGGTACACACCCGAACTCACACTGGTGAGAAGCCATATTGCTGCTCTGAATGTGGAAAGAAATTTTCTTCTAAATGCAGTCTTCAGACCCACATAAGGATTCATAATGGGGTGAAGCCATACAGCTGTTCTGAATGTGGACGGCAATTTTCACGAATGAGCCATCTTCGAAGACACATAAGAATTCACACTGGAGAGAAGCCGTATTGCTGTGCTGAATGTGGGAAACAATTTGCAGACAGTAGCGGTATTCTAAAACACACAAGGATTCATACTAGTGGGAAGAGTGTGAGGACTACATACTACAATAATGGCAAACTTAATAGAATGAAAACAAATGTGGTACAGGAATGTGTTGTTGCTAAAGATGGAGGTTCACTCCTGTAATGACAATGTTTAAAACAAACTATATGGAGAATCCACAAATGAAATGGTTTTACTGCTCCAAATGTAGCAAATCCTTTTCTACGAGGAGCCGTTGCCAGAACCATGTAAGAATTCACAATGGAAAGAATCTGTCTTAGTATTTATAATGTGGTGATTCTCCTGTTATGTATATACAATTTCACATTGAGCAAAATCATGATACATTCTCTGAATGAAGCAGATAATCATGGCAGTTTGGTCGAAATCTAACATCTTATTAAAGAAAGAAACGTCCTGTAACAGGACAGTTCAGTAATCAGACAGGAGATTACTCCTCAGCAAATTGCCTTGGAGGGAGCATTCTTCAAAAGCAGTCTGTTACAGAATAGTCAGAGAAACAAAGAAAAGAGGTTCATTTTATAAACTGTTGAATTTACATACAGTGTCAGTCAATGCATACATTTTACTCTGGTCTGTTCATTGGTTTACACCCAAATGATTTACAGTATATAAAATAAAAGTCTATCTTTATATATAATATGCTACCATGGCTGTTAGTTTATTTGTCCAGGATTTTAAATCACCTGTAGCTTGCAAACCATTTGAAGTATTGACCTGAAATTTGACACACATATACCATGCAACACCTACTATCTGCTTTCAAGGTTCTGATTGACCTCCAAGGTTATTTCTCTTTTTATTTTTATTTTATTTTATTGTAGAATCAACTCTCGGCAGCGGCCATGCGGCGCATGCGTAAGGCCGGCGTACTCATCCCAGACACATTTGCCATCACTTTCCCTACCTCTTCATATCTTAAATCATTCTTGAGACAGATTGAAGACTTAACTGCCACCTTAAGTGAAAAATTAAGGAAAATGTACTAAGTAATTGCAACATAAACACTGACTTAATCAGTTTTAACCCGAAAAGAAGCCAACAAGAAAAGAGAAGAAGTGGGCCGCTAAGGTGGAGAAAAGAAGAGCGGCTCAGCATGCAGCAAGCACATCAACCTCTGAGCAAATGAATGCTAAATGTACGGAGAAAGAGTATGAAAACTATAAGTCAATACTGGATTTAATTTTCAAGGAAAACATTAGAGAATGTTTTTTGTTGATAGAAACTAACAATCCGACTATGCCAGGGGTCCTCAATCACGGTCCTGGAGAGCCGCAGTGGCTGCAGGTTTTTGCTCCAACCCAGTTGCTTAATAAAAAGCACTTATTGCTAAAGTAACACTTCTGCTTCACTGTAGTGATTTTGAGCCCTTATTGCTTAATTTTGTCTTAAACAGCTATTTTAATTGCTCCTTATTATCAATAACATGCAAATGACAAGAGAGAGCAGCATTTCTCCATTTAGCTTATTTACATTTACACCTGTGTGTATTTATCTGCACTATTGGGTTTAATTAAATACTTGGAAGAAGAATGAAGAGAAAAAAGTGAAGGACTGAGAATTACTCGTCCATTTTAGCCTTCAAATCATTTGCATGACAGAAAGGGAAAGAAAATCTAGGATATGAGAATGACCTGACATAGCAGAGTTAATTTAATTTCATAGCTTGTTAGTGCTTTATTGGCAAGAATTGCTTTCTAATTAAGCAACCGGGTCAGAACAAAAACCCGCAGCCACTGCAGCTCTCCAGGACTGGGATTGAGGACCCCTGGACTATTCAATGTTAAGACTGGATAGGCAATAAACAGAGATGTTATCTGAAGTAAGCCAGATGTGATTATAATGAGTTCATGTAAATGTTAATTTTGTATACTCAGCCAGCTTCACTACAGTCTCCCATCTCTTAACCCAAGAAAGAAAAGCAGGCTATTAATCTGACTAAAAATTATTGCTTTTAATATTAAAAGGTCCATTTTGCTTTTATGGGATGAAATTAGTTGTAGGTTACTTTAAAATTTCAGCAAGTGTGATTTACTATCATTTACTGTACTACACCTCATGTTATACTTTATATCTCCAAGAAAACAATCCAACTACAACCAGTAGTCCCTTTTCCATTTGTGGCTTCAGAGGCTAAGTCGCTAAGATAATGTATGTTGCATCTAATTCAAAGCCTAACTATTAAAGAATACTCAACAGGTATGTATATTTTGGACAATGAATTGCTGCAGTTGACTTTCATCATTTGTCTGCAGGAAAGGGCTATACTATTCTAGCATTAATTATAATGATAGCAGCAAAGTAATCAACCAAGTGTTAGAATAATTAACATTTTTTTTAATGGTAAACTCAAAACCATGTACACTAACAAAGAACAGGTTATAAAAAGACTAGATAAATTGACTATAAACACCTAGACCATCCTTTTTATACACTATGAGAACCTAAAACACAATATATAAGGCAGTGATCAAAGAATATCCACTTAAACATAGTGTGAGCCCTCTGACTTCAAAAGAGTTTTCATCACAGGACTTGGTGTTAGGAAACTCAAAAAGAAAGGCAGCAAACACACAGTCTTTCATAAAATGCAGTCTTACGTCAACAAAACACTCTTGCAATCTTCTTTATTCATGCACTCATTTAGAGAAAGACTTTCAGGAAATATTGTAACAGAAACAAGTAACTCCAAAACATTCACAATAACATTAGCATCAATTTAACACCAAATTTGCATATGAAAATATTTCACACCATCAGAATTCCTTGATTAACTGTAATAATCTTTGAAGACATAAAACTGAATGACTGTCCATTTTAGTGGCAGCAGGCATGGTGAGCAAACATTCAGAAACCATGTGGGAAAATATAAGTACACCCTATAACTTAGTAACATGTAGTAGTACCACCTTTAACAGTAATAACTTGAAGTAATTGTTTTCATTAGACGTTTGTCAGTCTCGCATTATTTTGAAGGAATTTTGGCCTACTCTTTTTCACAACGTTGCTTCAGTTTATTGATGTTTGAGGGCATCCATTTACGCACAGTTTTCATAAGATCCCGCCACAGCATCTCAATGGGATTGACGTCTGGATTTTGACCTGATCATGAACCTGATGGTGTGCTTGCAATTATTGTTCTGTTGTGGCTTCAGAGGCTAAGTCGCTAAGATAATGTATGTGTAATGTTCCATCTAATTCATGGTCGAAATTCAGCTTAAGTAGTTTCACAGATGGCCTCACATTTGTCTCAATAATATTTTGGTATAAAGTGGAGTGGTTTATTACGTACACTGCTAGTTTCCCAAGTCATGTGGCTGCAAAACAAGCCCATATCATTACTCCTCCACCACCACACTTGGCAGTTGGTATGTGCAATTTGTAGTGATTTATTGTCAAACATGGCACCATGCATCATTACCAGACATCTCCACCTTAGTTTTATTAATCCTATTAATTTTATTAATAAGAATTTATCTGGTTTGTTCAGATGCAATTTGGCAAACCTAAGCTGTGCTGCTACTGCATATTCTTTTAGGAGAGAAGGGACTTTCACCTTGCCACCCTTCTGTTAAAGCCATATTTGTTCAGTGAACATTTAACACATCCTGCGGTGGGCTGGCGCCCTGCCCGGGAATTATTCCTGCCTTGCACCCTGTGTTGGCTGGGATTGGCCCTAGCACACCCCCGTGACCCTGTGTTAGGATATAGCGGGTTGAAAAGTGACTGACTATTTAACACGCTCACCATTGTCTTTAGATTACATGATGTACTGTACTTCTTAGGTTTTTCTTAATTTCTCTGAGCATTAAATGGTGTGACCAAGATCTGAATTTGCTGAGATGTCCACTCCTCAGATGTTTGACAACTGTCTTGAAAGCTCTCCATTTGGAAACAATCCTTCTCGCTGTAGGAGAGCGAATTTCAAATTGTTAGGAAATGGCCTTATAACCTTTCCCAAATTGATAATTAGTAACACTTGGTCATTGCTGATGTTGTTTTTCATGGCATGATGTACAACTACTTTAAGTGCTCTAGATACCAAACTGCCAAAACATTCACTTTTACAGCAGGAGTCACACTTCCTGGTAATTAACTAATCTTGTGCATTTGATTAGTAATGCCAGTCTGCTAAATACTCTTGTCAATTTTTGTAGAAGTTGGAAGGATGTACTTATTTTTTTCCAACACGGTTTCTGAATGTTTTCTTACCTTTTGGAAATAATAGCAACATATTGAAATCTATTATCTTTTATTAGCTGTCTGAGTTTAGATTTCTCTGTTTATAGAAGTTAGTGATGGCATGCAGCATAATTGTGATTTACACCCTAATTAGTAAAATCACATAAATGTAGGCTGGTGTACTTTTTCCCATGACTGTAATTTCTATATTTGACATGCTACACTCCAGTCTAGATAGTAAACCACCACTCAAGGTAAACTAACTTTTAAAGTGATTATGGAGGATTCCAAGAAAAGTAGAAAGTCAAGAATCAACTATTCAAAAAACATTAAGTTGCATGCTACACTCTTTCTATTTTCTAATGTCTTTATCTTTTACATAGTTTAAATTACCATGTGCCTCGCAGTTAGGAGACCCGGGTTCACTTCCCGGGTCCTCCCTGCGTGGAGTTTGCATGTTCTCCCGTGTCTGCGTGGGTTTCCCCCGGGCGCTCCGGTTTCCTCCCACAGTCCAAAGACATGCAGGTTAGGTGGATTGGCGATTCTAAATTGGCCCTAGTGTGTGCTAGGTGTGTGGGTGTGTTTGTGTGTGTCCTGCGGTGGGTTGGCACCCTGCCCAGGATTGGTTCCTGCCTTGTGCCCTGTGTTGGCTGGGCTTGGCTCCAGCAGACCCCCGTGACCCTGTATTCGGATTCAGCGGGTTAGAATATGGATGGATGAAATTACCATGTGCCACTATTCTACACCCATGTCAAAGACTATATCAGGATTACAAATGTAAAAATAAAGAATTTAATATTTCAGTAGGTGCCTTTGTTACCATTACTGCCCTACCTGGATTTTAACCCATTACCAGTCTTGACGTCCAGTCCTCCTCATTGTTTTAGTATCTCTTTTTAAAACGTACCTCACCACCAAATCTTCATTAACCTTTGTCTGTGGAGGAATTCAGGCACACCCAGCTATATAAAACATTATTGGCACACAGTGAAAATGGTGATGTTTAATTTCAATTTCAGTTACCAAGACGAAATGTGTGAGTGAAAAGATTTCCTCAATGAAAGGGATCGGCCCTGATGAAAGAAACATGGATAAAGAAAGAAGCTGTAAATATCTGGAGATAAGTAAGAGTTAAAATAGAAATCATGAGGTGCCTAGGCAAGAAACTGGCCCAAAAAATATCTGCTATGTTATCACACAACACAGTCAGTCAAGTAACAACACCTGTCTACTTTAGCGGTAATTGAGTAGGTAGGAAAATATATGGCTGGCATGGTCAATTGATGTTGAGCCATTTCATTAAGTACAACACAAGTTGTATTTTTATAATTAACTGTTCACCCCAGAAACTCAAATTCTTACCTGATCAATTGGAAAGAAAAATACAGGTTAATAATAATATTTTTTATATTTGTATATAGAGCTTTTTTCTCCACTCAAAGTGGTTTACATAGAGGTTTGGGAGCCTCTTCAACCACCACTACTGTGCAACATCCACCTGGGTGATGCGAAGGCAGCCATTTTAGTTGCAGAATGCTCGCCACACATTAGTTATTAGTTGGTGAAGGGATGAGAGAGATAATTAGTCAATTGGGGACAGTGGATGACTAGAGGGTTAGAATGACTAGGCCATGGTGGACAATTTATCCTGGAGTTTGGCATATACCCCACACTTTATGAAGGATGCTTTGGGATCTTTTATGACCACAGAGAATCAGGATCTTGATTTTACTTTTCCTCCAAAGGATGACACCATTTTTACACCACTTGGCTAGGGCAATGGGATCCACACACAGACCACAGGGTATACATGCCCTGATGGTCTCATTAACACCTCTTCCAACAGCAACCAGGCCAGGCCTGAACATGCATAGCTTCAGGTGGATTACCTGTTCTGAAGTGCATGTGGCATGGCTGCTGGCAGTCTAAGAGAATCTGCAGAGCAACACACAACTGCTCAACTGTCTTCCATGAAAATAAGCACAAATACAAATTCTACTGCCGTTCAGGTAGGATAGGTTATATAACAATGCCAGCTGTCATGCTAAAACAAAAGTCAATAAAAATCAGCACTTATGAAAGGAAAGTGTTCTGCCTCTCTCAGCATTCTGGCCCAAGGTCAGCTTGAATGTGACAGAAGACCAGGAATTACAGGTTTTACTGAACTTTAAACATCACATTTTCTGTGCTGTTAAACTGTTCTCCTGTGTCTAACCTTCCCCTTTCAAGTTTGAAATAGAGTGCATTTTCTAGTAGAAGAATTCTTCATTGTGAGTAGTTTTGTGTAGCACAGAACCCATGTTTGTGACGAGTGACAAACACAGGATTTATTTAATGTATATGTGAGACTTAAGTTGTAACCTGCTGTTTAATGTTTGCTTCCCAAAAAGACTCAAATTGTTGACAAGCCTAAAGGAATTTAAAGAAAAATGGGCTAATGTATTTGCATTTGTATTTATATATTTTTTTTCTTGTCTCTTGTCTTTATATTTAATTCTAATAGAAATTAGTGGATTGCATTCTGCAAGCCGCTTCATTTTCCTAATAGAATGGATAACATAGTTATCATGATAGCACATACAGGAGTAGAGATGTTTCTAGAGTGTCAATAATGTCCTTAAGAAGGGAGGTGTTCATTTTAAACTACCAGCTAAATAATTGCACAAGAACAAGTCAGACTTAAGAACCAATAAAGAGCAAAACTAGATATAGATAATAACAGTTCTGATTTGTCAGAGGACATTGGTAATGTAATCAGTTTAAATTACAGAATGCAGAAATGAAAGGAAAGGAAATTAAATAATGCTGTTAAAATTCCAGACAATAAAATATTTTGACATAAATGCATATCTTAAAGAAAATGGATAATGGTAAAGGCAATATGTCATCAACATATTGCATTTCTTAGCAATGTGCAAGATTTGTGTTCTTTCAAAAGAAATAATTTTATAGACAATTTTTGATTTGTGGTATCACTTGTAACTTGTTGGTAATTATTTTTATGCATATATTTATGTACAAAAATCAAGATAAAAAGTATTACAGGTGGATCTTGAACCACAATGTCACAGACCTGCAGTCAGACATGCTACCATCATCACTATGCTGTAGCTGTCATAGACTTGCACTAAGATCTTCTTTCTCCCTGTGCAGTCCTAAAGTGGCCCTGTAATGCACTCACATGACTATTATTATTATTATTATTATTATTATTATTATTATTATTATTGTTATTGTTATTGTTGTTTTTAAATAACATGGTTAGGAAATTAAACAACTGCAACTCTTCCATTGCTTCTTGGGTGCAGAGAATCACAAGAAACTTCCAGACAAATAGAGGAAGCTTTGAGATAAATGAGATAGATACTACTTTATTTGTCCCAAGGGGAAATTTAGTTATTTACAGACACTCAAGAAAGTTAATCACAAATACAGAATGAGAGAGAGAAAAATGATAAAGAACACATTTTTATAGAGATACAAAAGGTCCAAGAAAATGATGGGTGTGGGGCCAGCATTGATGCAGCTGCACGACCATACATAACAGACTGTCTGGACAACACAAAACCTGTGACTCCTGGCAATTTATTGAAGTTGGGACTAATTCAACTGCAATGAAAACTGAGTTAATAAAATCAAACTGATTTAAATTGTTCAAAGGGTGCCAAGAAATGTATCATTGTAACTTTTCAATTTCTATATTATTTTTACACTTTATTTTTGATCCTGCATTGCTCCCCATGAAACAAATGAGTGGTTTATTGACCATTTTTTTCTCTAGAAATATTATACAAGATATACCTGACAACAACTATAGATTTGAAATGGGTCCATGACTGTTCAGTATAAGTGGATGAAGCTCTGACTTTCAGTAGCTGTCTGATAATTGACACTTTTAGGGCATCAGAACTGTGCCAGTTGGTGATGAACTGTTGATAATGATAATAATGAGTGCCAGTTTACTTGGGACTGGTTTAAAGGACTGGTAGGAGTTTTCATTGTCAAAATTAAAGCTGTGACTTTCTGTTCTGTTATCAAGTTAAAAATATTAATGCGCAATAGACAGATAGGGCTTGACATGGCAAAGAAACTTGGAATCTTGTGTTGTCAATTTTAACATTAAAGAATTTCACAAATTCTGCTTTTCTGTTGTTTGGGGGAATTCCGCATGACAATTTAGAATTCCATTTTGTCAGATCAGCAACTTTTCAAACAGATTATTTTAGTTCTTAAGGAATAGCAATCAGAGAGATAGTTTATAATGCCTTTTTAAAACTCTCTGACCATTCTGTTCAGAAGACTTGTGGCTTTCTTGCTCTTCATTTAGACACTTGTTTCTGATGCGCTAAAATCACAAGTACTCTCAATAAAACCAAGGGTGAGTTTCTAAGTGTTTTAATCACTTTTGTTTTAAGAGGCTACTGTATCTAATGCCTCTTTGAAAATTACTTTACAATTACATGTCTGTGGATCTACTGTAGTTTTAAAATTTTACTTGTACTCTTAATAAATTATATACAGTAAGCATAGAATTATCACATTCTTCAGGGATTTGCAGTCTTTACTGATCTTTTCTCTGCATTCTTTTCCGGTTCTTTTGTGATGGCGTTTTGCGCCGCCACCACCTGACCGACCTATTTTCCAGCTACCTGTGATGCTGGAATAAAGGCAGGTGCTCGTCCAGGGTCAAATGGTGTGCCTACATTCTTGGTAAATTAGGACCTTTGTCCTAAATTAGGATTATTATTTAATTGATAATTAAAAAGAATAAGTAATTAAAAGAATTAATGAAATTCTTTTGATTGTGTTCCAACAAGTAAGACCACATTTGCGTCACTCTGAGATTTTTGAGCCAGTTAGGACAGTTTTCCTACTCTGTGGCGTTTGATAAATACGGGAACATGTCTTGCTGTCAGTTGAGCATTTTTTTTATTTAGTACCATCTGGCCCGCAGATTTAATTGCTATCCACTTCAAAACCAGGGAACAATGTTTTGCCAAATCAATTGTTCCATTTGTTTCCATCCATCCATTATCCACCCTGCTATATCCGAACTACAAGGTCACGGTGGTCTGCTGGAGCCAATTCCAGCCAACACAGGGCGCGCACAACCCACCCGGGACAATTTAGGATCGTCAATGCACCAAACCAGCATGTCTTTGGACTGTGGGAGAAAACCCGCGGAGAAAACCAAAGCAGACATGGGGAGAACATGCAAACTCCACGCAGGGAGGACCAAGCGAACCCGCTGCGACACCGTGCTGCCTCAATTTGTTTCGATCCCTCAAATTGCTGTATCACTAATGTAACGCCACATGCCTATTTTTAACAACTTTTCATGTTTACCGAAGTAGCAGTGCCTCGTGACGTCATCAAAACGCGACGGAAACTAACGCGGTGGTTAGGTACTGCTTCTCATAGCAAATGTATTTTAGTGGCTAATAAACGAGAGGCAAGGCACTTGTCTACTAAGTGAGGTAGTCGTGCCAATTAGTTTA
Source organism: Polypterus senegalus (assembly GCF_016835505.1). NCBI lineage: Eukaryota > Metazoa > Chordata > Cladistia > Polypteriformes > Polypteridae > Polypterus > Polypterus senegalus. The sequence continues at coordinate 163,143,362 of NC_053161.1, forward strand.
TAAATAATTCCATCACCGAGAGGCAGCTGATAAGTGATCGGGGTTTCGGGTCGTCACTTTATGGCTGTGAGTTTTCATTTGCTCCATTTAGTTACTTACTACGTGTGACATGAATCAGAGATGGGCAGCGCGTTTGTGCCCATCAAAACATCACCCAGCTTTGCTCGAGTGTCATCTCCCCCCTCCGTGACTTATATGTCTTTATCAATTGAAGTTATCAAGTATCATAAGTATGAACCCTCCTGTTCATTGCTTCATTGCTTTTCACATCTTGCCTGAAGAAGGGGCCTGAGTTGCTTCGAAAAATTACATACTGTAGTCTTTTCAGTTAGCAAATAAAAATTGTCATTTTGCTTGACTGCTCATTACATCCATAATGGCTAACACGGTACACCACCTTGGTACTATAGACTGATTAGTATAATTAGTGTTTTAAATGCAGAACTCCTCGGTGGACTGTTTTAAAGGTGATTAAGAGTGTTTTAGTAATATTTGTCACAATTGATTGAGAACTTTGAATGTGCTTGGACTGCTTTGTTTATTCATTGAAAATAATGGAATGTAGGCTTCTTTTATTTGAAAATTTGCTATTAGTGCTTTCTAGACCAACTGAAATGCTTTGTTTCCACTAAGTTACTATGCAAGTTCAATTAATAGACCCAAAACTAAACTAACACATTAAGGAAAAGTAGTGGCATTCTTCACAACACTTTTATTTCTTAACAATAGTAGTATCCCCTCCTTGTAATATTAGGTGGTGTAGCAAAGGATGTCACAGGAGCTCACATCAGGTCAATTAGCTATTTACTTCTGCAGAAGGGAATCTCACAGTTCACCAGAACAAAACACTTAGAACCCTATAATAGAAACATGGGGTTTTACAAAATCTGTTTCTATAATCAAGTATTATGATTGTCTCACTTGGTAATTCAGGGAATTATGGCATTTTATGATTAGTTTTCTCAAGTTACCAGACAAATGTCTTTCACATTTGACATCCTACTGCCAGAAACAGAAGATAAGAATCATCAGTTACAAATGTCAAATAAAGTGGCAAATCCAATTCTGGGACCACAACAAGACTGTGTGTTTAATTCAAGTGGTTCATACTGCCGACTCACATTCCTGTGGGATGGTAGTCATCCATCCCATTGGACCTTCATTCCATTACCAGGTGTAAAACAAACTTTGTAATTTCATGTGAAGAGTGGTTAGTTACTATCAATATGCTATGAATTGTCTGACTTGACATAAACCTTAACTGAAAGGTTGTAGTAAAATGAAATGCAAATGTCTTTTAGATCTGATTGAAGCAGTTTTTTTTTTTTTTTTTTGAATTAAACTCTTTTCTTTCCACAGAAAGAAACAAAACTGCCATTTAATGTTATGGCCAGATGGATATGAACGATGAGACTGAATAACAAAGTGCTGATAGAATTGAATCCTGCACTTTCAACAGCAATGTAAAGAATAAGCTGTGATTTAACTTAATACTGAGATGGATGTAAAAGAGGAGACGTGTGAGGCTGACATAAACATCATGGATGTAATAACTGTAAGTGTCAAGGAGGATGACTGTGAGTGGGAGTACGCCAGCTCTGAACAGAAGTGTCTATACATTAATGATAAAGACTGTGATCTGAGGTCAGTGAGCATTAAAGAAGAGACTGAAGAGGAACGTAAAAGTGTGGAGAGTGTTGAGAAAGGTAACCTTCATTACGGGCGTCAAGGTGGAGTGGTGACTGGGCTGCTGTCTTCTCAAAGTAGACATTGTTCATCTCTGGAAACTTCTATCACCATGAGGTCTGAGTCATTACAGTTTGACACAAAGAGGACTGGGGAAATTTCATCTTTTAGAACTCGGGAAGATCAGTCACCATCTGCAAGAAAGTCCGTAACAAGTAAGTATAAAACAACAAAAAAGTGTAGATTTTAGGGTCAGGGGTATGAACCTGAAAGGATGGTCTTGTGCGTTTATGAGAGACTTGGAAATGTAATAAAATGCATGCGTATAATGTAGTTTGAGAGTTCATCCATGTTAATGTTAAGTTTAGCAATTTGATGTTCTTTCATTATACAGCGCCTTCCACAATAATTTTCGAAAAAAGACACATTTTTCATGGATTTATTCCTCTGCTCCACAGTTTAAATTTACAAATAAGACAATTGAGATCTGATTAAAGTGCACATTGCAGACTTTTATGTAAGGGTCTTTGCATAAATTTTGTCACACCATGTAGAAAAACAACACATTAATCGATTTCCAATATATTTTATAGTGATTCTGCTACAGGGGTTCTTAACCTTTTTAATCTGAGGATCCAAATAAGAAAATAAGTACCATACTCAGACCTATGAAGTGTATTATTACCTGAGGCATCCATCCATCCATTATCCAACCCGCTATATCCAAACTACAGGGTAACGGGAGTCTGATATTGTTTTGATTTGGGAAAATGGTTCAAGGGGTTCTTTTAAAATAAGTGGGCAAAAATCAGAGAGAAGAGGTCCGATACTTCAATAAAATTTACTTATTCAATTATAACATATTAAATACATATGAATGGGTTATAGAAATAAATATATATGCTTAAAGAGACAAACTTATACTTACAATAACATACATACATACAGTAACATACATCAAAAGACCCAGAGCCATCATCCTAGACCAGTAGACTGAGGGAGCCCGCATGTCAGTCTCGTCAGAGGATCAACCCATGTGCCTTTTATCAGATAAGACCGGGTGTTTTGCGCCTTTCCCCACGGTTGAGCGTCCAAAGAAACTGAGGGCGGAACCTTCCCTTATATACTAATTAGGTGTCCTTGCCCAAAAGCGGCCTACGTGGAAGCAGTGTATGCAGAAGTGATCAGTTTCAGCCTACCCCCTCCTTCCACGGGACACGGCGCTATTTTTCTTCTACTCGGCCTTGAGACTAGTGCCTGATACCAGAAGACACAGTAATATGCTTACATGTGAAAAAAGCTTCTCGAAGTGAAAAACAACTCCTTACATAGCCATGGCTGTATCTTTAGAACATTCCCGGCTGTTTTTCCCAAAACATTAGTTTCTATAGCTGATTCTGCGCTGAAGCGACTAACGCCCATCTGCTCTCTTGATTCCCCCTCCCTCTCTTTATTTCACCTTTGCTTTTTACAGAGAAAAATCCTTCCATTACAGATATGTAGACAAATATTAATGGCCATATAATAGGAAAAGGTAAGTTTGTTTCGCGCCTACAGCATTTCTCACCTGCATATTACTAAATGAGAAAAATGGAACACAAGCATATTAATAAAACAACCACCATCATTCAAATAGAATAGATTTCTGATGTATTTCATTACCAGTGCAAAGCTAAGGGAAATAAATTCTTTATACTGGTGGGATTCAAGAAAATGATTTTTTAAAGGATCGTATGAATGATCACTTAACTTACTCAGTTGATGCGCGACCCCGGAAAGTGGCAACACATTGTGTGTTCTCTTTACAGACACCTTGGTATATTGAATTAGACAAGGGATAAAGTAGTTGAAAAATTAATTTGTGCAGTTTATTTACCCCATCTTGACAAGTTTTTTAAAATAACATTTTTATACATTTATTTTAAAAATAACATATCCTGGTTTTTATTTAACTATTCAATTAATCGAGTAAAACGTTTGATTGTGTCGCTACTGTAAATTATTTCTTAACATTTGTCTTTCATATGGATGAAGGATAAAGGATAGAATAAAGACTTCATAGAACAGTCCTGTTTAAAATTTTTACTTCTACCAACTCACCGAATGCTGAAGGTTATGCTTTACAGCTTGTCTCACTTTTGATATTTTTTTGGTATTCTTACAACTCTCATTGGTCCAACACCCATTTACACATTACCTTTAGAACGATATTTACAACTTTAAAATAGGAACGTGTCCTCACCAAAGCACATTAAAGTTAATATAAAATCTTCTTTGCACCTTTTTTGTAAGTTTAGATTCGGTGTATGCTGTAATGGTGAGCACACAATGAGAGAATAAATAGTTGTCCGTGTCTAGTGAAACTGCATTTAGTATATAACTATTCCACAGCACTATATATTTCATCCACCCACCCATCCATTATCCAACCCGCTATATCCTAACTACAGGGACACGGGGGTCTGCTGGAGCCAATCCTAGCCATCACAGGGCGCAAGGCAGGAAACAAACCCTGGGCAGGGCGCGCGCGCGCACAACCCACCCAGGACAATTTAGGATCGTCAATGCACCAAACCAGCATGTCTTTGGACTGTGGGAGAAAACACGCGGAGAAAACCCAAGCAGACATGGGGAGAACATGCAAACTCCACGCAGGGATGACCAAGCAAACCCGCTGCACCACCGTGCCTGACTTAAACCCAATAGAGCATCTCTGGAGAGACCTAAAAATGGCTGTCCACCAACGTTTACCATCCAACCTGACAGAACTGGAGAGGATCTGCAACGAGGAATGGCAGAGGATCCCCAAATCCAGGTGTGAAAAACTTGTTGCATCTTTCCCAAGAAGACTCATGGCTGTATTAGCTCAAAAGGGTGCTTCTACTAAATACTGAGCAAAGGGTCTGAATACTTAGGACCAGGTGATATTTCAGTTTTTCCTTTTTTAATAAATCTGCAACAATTTCAAAAATTCTTTTTTTTGTCTGTCAATATGGGGTGCTGTGTGTACATTAATGAGGGAAAAAATTAATTTAAATGATTTTAGCAAATGGCTGCAATATAACAAAAGAGTGAAAAATTGAAGGGGGTCTGAATACTTTCCGTACCCACTGTATTTCCCCACCCTTATCTATTTAGCTACCACAACACCCGTAAAATTGCAATATCTTTGTGCTGCACCTTTTATTTTCATTTCAACATTTCTAGCACTAGGTCCATCACATCACAAGTTTGTCTGTGCTACTCTCTTTTCTCATCCCCCTTTCTTACGTATCTGTGCTGTCCTCAGTTTGATTGTTTCACACGTTGTGAAGAGGAGGTTGTGTCATGCAGAATAATTATTAAGGTTTAGTTTTTGTGTTATGTCAACAGCGCTGTTTACATCTGAGACTGCATACTGCCACAATAAATACCACACTAAACACAGGCTCATATATCACTCACTACAGAATTTACACTTGGACTAACGAGGATAATATACAATCCTGTGGCAACCCATTTGATTCCATTTACAGCACTGGAAGTGAACGCTGCTATTTCTGTCTGCCACTGCTCGCGGGTGCTCTGTTTGTATTTATTCTGCCTTTTTAACTTGTTTTTTACATTTAACATTGGATTTTTCTTCACCTTTGCATTGGATTAAAAATTACTATCACACATTCCTGTCCCTTGTTGTCCCTATCTTTTTTTTGGCCTTAACATGAGCCCTCATAGAACTGTTATTTGCGGGCCGGAATCTGTGCAGGGAATTGAAAACTTTCTCACTGATTCTCTGCACTGGTGTCGAGCTTTAATGAATAGGTGGTGGTATCGCTGAATGCCAGTGGTCACGGTCTGCTGGCTAACATGGCATTTTAATTGAGCCAAATTGGACACATGGTTTGGCTGCGAATTTGAAATCTGCGTGGGTGATTGGTTGTTACAGATTATTCTGTGTACTTTGCTGTCTACTGTAGTCACGTATTGACTTTGGATAAACTATGAACTCCCTGCTGATCTCCTGCTGCACCACAGTATTCTCCAGCATCCAGGATATACTCAACGGGGATCTCGTTGTTGTTTTTGTTTCATTCATTTTGATCAGAATGCGCTGAAATATATGTCCATAGACACTTAGAAGTTTTGGATTTTTAACAGTTAATGTATTTCCAACAAAGCTCTGCTGATTAGTGACTTTATGACAGACACTAAGATGGGCTGTCTGTCTCTTACGGAGACTTGGCAGCAATCAGATTATTATTTCCATTTAAACCAAACACTCCCTCCAGGGTTTGTTTGCATCCGTAAATCCCGTTTTTTGGGGAGGAAAGACAGTCTTGTGAAAATCCACCACTAAGACCTAAAATTATCACCAGTACCTCTTCCAGATTATTTTTCTTTTAAACTGTTATTTGGCAAAGTCTGTAGCCCTTCACTTACTGTAATTTCTGTCTTATATAGACCTCCTAAATCATCAAGTGTTTTTATTGCAGAACTTCTTACTGTTTTAACAAGTCTTTGTGTAGTGTCTCCTAATGTCATCCTTATTCGTCATATTAACACACACTTTGACATTTCAACTGATGCACACACAAGTGATTTTAATGAAATGCTTGATCTGTTTTAATTAATTAATTTAATAATTTAGTTATTTTCAATATGTGAACTTTTCAACCCATTGCAAGGTCACATTTTAGACTTAGACTGTGTGGTATGATGCTTGAGCAGCAAACTTTGTTCTACTGAATTACCCCTTTCAGATCATAAAATGATTATAGTTGATGTTAGCATACCTCTCAGTAAATTAAAGGTACCGTGTATTATTTCATTTCGGAATATTAAGCATGTAAACTCAGAGAGCTTTATTAGTTTATTTAAATCACTGCCTGCTTCTCCCTGAACTAGTGGATCATTACAATGCTGCTCTGTCTTTTTCAATATATTGTCTCCTATAAAAACACAGACTGCTTCATTTATTCTTACTGCTCCCTGGTTCACACCCAAACACCAACAGCTCAAGGCCATTGTCCGTCAGTTGGAGTGTCTAGCTAAGAAAACGGGTCTTGTTGTACATAAGGGAATGTACTCAGATCACATGTTACAATATAAAACTGCTCTATCTACTGCGAAAACTGTATATTATTTTAACATTAATACAGGAGAGAAAAATACTAGAACTCTTTTTTTCTTTAGTGAACAGGCTAATTACACCACCAGAAAATGTTTATCATAAGTTTACTGATAAACACTACTGTGCTTTTGTGGATGTCTTCAACCCCATGATTGAAAAATCCACCAGCAACTTGCTTCTTCTATTCTGGTGGAAAATTATATACTTTCCATTATCACCCACATTCCCTTCCCAACCACCTTATTCTCAGAATTCAATTTACCAGCTGAAAATGATAATCTCTGAACTTATAACAAATGTAATTCTTCCACTTGTCAATTGGATACAACACTTAAAAGTCTCATAAAATCCTGTTTGCCATTTATTTCCCCATGATGATTACTATAATTAACTCTTCTTATACCACTGGTATGGTGCCCCTCTCATTAAAAATGCCCATATTACACCAGTTCTGACAAAACCTGGCTTAGACTCTGATATTTTTAATAATTACCGTCCTATTTCAAATCTTTCATTTATATCAAAAATTCTCGAAAAGATTGTTGCCTCCCAACATCAGTCCCATCTTTCAAAAAATAACCTCTTTGACCCATTTCAATCTGGCTGCCATCCTAATCATAGCACAGAAACAGCTTTAGTCAAAATTACAAATGATGTTCTCCAGGCAGTTGACATGGGACTTGTAACAATTCTTGTATTTTTTGGTCTCAGCTGCACATTTGACACCATATCTCATCAAATACTTTTGAAATGTGTAGCTAATTTTGGTGTCTGTGGTCTTGTCCATTAATGGTTTTCTTCCTACCACAATGATTGGAGGCAGTTTGTTGAAATGAAGGGCTTTAAGTCAGAGAATTGTAGTATTTACACACTGAGTTCTGCAGGGCTCTGTTTTGTGGCCTCTTCTCTTTATCATCTACATCTTCCCAAAAGGTAATATCTTTTGACATCATGGCATCCAATTTCACTGTTATGCTGATGACACACAGCTCTAAAGCTTCCTCCTTTTTTCCTCTAAATATTCTCACGGCATGTTTTGAGGTCATAGTCATGGATGATTGTATCCAACTAAATAGCAATAAAACCGAGGTGCTCCAATTAGGTGATCCTCATTGTTCCAAATCTACAATATTAAGGTTAACAGTTCTTCCATTTTAATTAAAAACATTATTACAAACAACTCTTCCCAAGTTAAGAGCCTGGGCATCATTCTAGGCAGTACCCTCTCTTTTCATCCTACATAAATAATGTTTTTCAGACTGCCTTTTTTCATCTCCAAAACATTCTAGAATCTGTCCTGCTCTTGCACAACACAGTGCTGAAGTATTGATTAATGCCTTAGTCACTTCACATATACTGTATATTACTGCAATGTCTGGCATCCCCTATAAACTTCTTCATTGCTTACATCTTACAACCTCTGCTGCTAGGATAATTACCTGTTCTAAGTCCACTGAACATATTACACCTTTTCTCTTCCAACTTCACTTGCTCCCTGTCTATTGCTTTTAACATTTAAAGCACTCCATGATCTTGCTCTTACCTACCTCACTGATTTCCTACAGACTTACACTTCTTCTTGCTCTCTCAGATCCTCATCTGCTGCTCTACTTGTACCACACTTCATACTCTACTCTCTAATAGGCTTTAACTAAAGGAAAACCTTGCAGGCCTAGAGTGCTTAAAGTTTTCAGCTTCTTTCAGCTTTATTGCTATGACAGAAATATTAAATCCACTGTAAAATAGAGCAAGTGTCAATTTGTAAAGCATAAATAATGACAGCACTTCTCTATTAACATTATAATGGGGAGTATAAATGAGACGGGGGTGTCACAAAGCTAATCAGTCCTGGTTTTCCCTTACATTCCTCTTCAGATCAGATACAAATAACTGTGCTGATCCAATGTTTCTGATCTAAACTTTTTATCCCAGACTATGGCAGCTCCTGTAGGACTCTGCATTAATATTTCACTTTGTTTATTCCTCTGCTTTCTTTGGTGATTAAATAAACCATTTCGATATACTGTTTGGGGTCAGACTGGCTTTAGTCCAATTGGAGAGAAATGTCAGGGCACATTATGATTATTAAAGGTGCATTTCACGTGCTTGGCATAGTGCTTATTTTATAAATGAAACTCCCTTCAATATCTTGATAACTGAAGTTTATCACTTTTTACGTTAACTAATTGAATAAATTAAGAACAGCATGTAATTCTGAATAATATTTAATGACAGAATATAATGTCAAAATGATGAATCAGTTGAATCAGTAATGTGACTAATAATCTTCTCAATTTGATCTGTCAAACATGGTCTTTTTAGTTTACTGTTTCAATTTCATGGATACAGTGATTGTACTCATGTGGTGGAGTGAGTAGTTGTAATAAAGAAGGTTAAATGAACAAGTTCTGTGTCTTTCCACTTGCGACTTGTGTCTTACAGTTGCTTACACTTATAAAAGCTTGTTACTGATTTCAACTATATAATGACTTAGTGTGAATAATAGGGTACTGGGCTAAAAAAAGTATTTTATTTTTTTCTTTTGAATTTCATATAGGTGACAAACATCACTGCTGTTCTGAATGTGGTAAACAGTTCTTCAACAGGAGTACTCTTCAGAGACACACAAGAATTCACACAGGAGAACCTGTTGAAAAGCTTTACAGTTGCTCCGAATGTGGCAAACATTTTACATGAAGGAGCCACCTTCAGAACCAAAAAAGAATTCACACTGGAGAGAAGCCATATTGTTGTTCTGAATGTGGTAAAGGATTCTCACGAACTTCCAGTCTTCAGAGCCACAAAAGAGTTCACACTGGAGAGAAGCCATATTGTTGTTTGGAATGTGGGAAACACTGCAGTGACAGTACTACTGTTAAGAGACATGCTAGAAATCACAGTGGTGAGAAGTCACATTGCTGTTTGCGATGTGGAAAACAGGAGTTACTCGCAGGAGTACTCTTCGGGTACACATTAGAACTCACACTCAGGAGAAGCCATTTTGCTGTTCTGAATGTGGAAAAGGATTCTGTCACAGCAGTCATCTTTGGAGACAATTTAGAATTCATACCGGAGAGAAGCCATATTCCTGTAATGAATGTGGCAAAAAATATTTGAGAATGAGCCATCTTGAGAGCCACAAAAGAGAGAAAAGCAATTTTGCTGTTCAGAATGTGACAAATGGTTTGTGCAGGTAAGCAGTCTTAAGAGACACTCTTCAGTTCACACAGGAGAGAAGCCATATTGCTGTTTTGAATGTGGGAAACGCTTTGCTCAGTTAAGCAGTCTTACAAGACACTCTACAGTTCACGCAGGAGAGAAGAAAGAAGCACTAATGGAGTAGGTTCTTGGGTGAAGAAGGAAAAAGTGCAGGAAGGAGTGAAATGTAACCCTCCTATCTACTCAAGTCTTGATGAGTACCTTCACATGGTGGGTTCATTGAATGAGATTGTCAGAGAATTTTCCTTTAAATAGAAGTGGAGATAAACACTGCGATGGTTCCAATGGTCATCTCTTATTACAGCAGTGATCTTCTGTCCAATGACTGTGTTCTTCTGGCTATTTAGTCTTTTCAAGGCAAGGCATCTTTTATTATCATTCATCGACACACATAAGATGGAATGAAATTCCATTCCATACAGTCACAGGTGCATAGGCAAATCAACATATATTTAACATACACCATAACATTACCAAAGTCTGTGCAACAATACAATGTAAGAAAACAAAAGATGCAGGACTGCGAAGCTCAAACAGTGTTCAATACCCATAGTAAAGTGCAGAGTGTAGGGTGACCATACATAATTGGGGGGTGTAATAGGGGTATGGTACTGGGTGACATGAAGGAGTTGGGAAAAGAAGCTAGGACATGGTTGTGCTGATCCAAATGCTGCAGTATCTCATACCTGACAGCAGGAAATCAAACAGTATGTGTGAGGGGTGAAATACCTCTTTCGTAATGGTGGAGGGTCTACATAAACAGCATGTCTGAAAAATGTCCTGGATCAAGGAGAGGGAGACCCCTATGATCCTCTCATCTTTCCTTGCTACTCGCTGCAGAATCTTGCACTCAGGGGCTTTGCAGTTCCCAAACTACACAGTGATGCATTTTTTCAGGTTCCTTTCTACAGTTCCTCTGTAAATGGTGGTAAGAATGGGTTGTGACAAGCCAATTCACTTTAGTTTCTGCAGAAAATAAAGACACTGTTGTGCCTTCTTGAGAACACCAGAGTTGGTGTTGATTGTCCAGAAAAGGTCATCAAAATATTTACACCAAGAAACTTGTTGCTACTGACTCTGTCTACAGTAGAGCTATTAATGCACAGTGGGAAATAGGCAGCCGATGTTCTCCTGAAATCGGCAAGCATCTCTTTTGTCTAATTGACATTTAGAGACAGATTATTTTCACCTCACCACCTCAACAGATGTCCATCCTCCTCTCTGTAGAATGTGTTACCATTGTTGCTGATGAGGCCCACCATGGTTGTATCATCTGCAGACCTGACGATGACATTGGACTCAGACTTGGCAGTGCAGTCATAGGTGAGCAGCACGAACAATAGTGTGGTCAGCACGCAGCCTTGGGTGGGCACCTGTGCTCAGCCTGATGATATTTGATGTTTTGCTGCTGACTGTGGTCTCTCTATCAAAAAGTCTAGAATTCTGTTACATAGTGGAGTGTCAAGGCCCAGCGAAGAGACATTCCTCACCAAAACTTGAAAAATGAATTGAATGCTGAGCTAAAATCAACAAACACTGTTCTGGGATATGTATCCCTTATGTTCTGGTGAGACAGCCCAGCATGCATGGTATAGGAGATGGCGTCAGTGGAGTGGCTTGGATGGTAAGCAAACTGCAGTGGGTCCAGTGAAGTGGAGAGGGATTGAATTGATGTGTCTTTCTACTAACCACTTGAAGTACTTCATTGTGATAGGAGTCAATGCTACAGTGCGGTAGTTATTAAGACATATCACTGATGACTTCTTTGGTACTAAATATTAATAGTGTTTTTGAAGCTTATAGAGATTCACAGTCTAGCTAAGAGAGATGTTAAAGATATATGTGAGGACATCAGCCAGTTGGTCAGCACAGTCTCTAATCACACGCCCTGGAATGTTGTCTGGTCCTGCAGCTTTCCATGGCTACTCCTTAAATCAGCAGAGTCCAGATGGAGCATCTGTTCCTCAGAGGTTGGTGTGGACTTATATGCCCATGTGTTGTTTTGAGCCTTGAAACATGCGTAGAAGTTATTAAGCATGTCAGGGAAGCAAGCATCAGTGCTCTTGGTCTGTGGTAAGGATTTTATAATCCCAGCCACATGCACTTAGGATCTTTCAGGTCACAAATTTTTAATCTTCTGTGCACATTGATGTGTATCTTTCCTGATGGACTTGGAAAGTTTAACCTGCGATGATCTGAGAGCCCTTTCTTATCTGATCTGGAGGCAGCATCTCTTGCTTTCAGCAGAGTACAGCCATCAGCCACGTTTTTTTTTTTTTTTTCCAGTTTCAGATATGGCTTTTTCTATTAAACTCTTCCTCTTAGGCCATCATCCAGGAGTTGTTTCTTCACTTTTGCAGATGACACTAGTATTTACCATGTTACACAGGGGTGGGCAAAAATATTTTTACAGTTAATTTTGGAACACGATATGCAGGTTATGATTGTTACAATAGCAATAGCTTTATTAACTCAAAAGAATGTCACAATGGCACAGTGTACTTCGGTACAATGTTGTAAGTGCTCAAATTGCCTGCCTTCATTATTTACACATTCTTGTAGTCTGCTTGCTACACTCAAGCACACTTTGGCACAGGGTTCTTTATTGTTATCAGTTTTTTTGGCATGCTTCATTTACGTAGCAAATTATATCATCCTTGTTACAATGTTTTCATGAAACAACTATCTTTGACAACACCCCAAAAGAAGAAGTCCATTGGGGTGAGGTCTGGTGATCACGATGGCCATTCCACTGGTCCTCGTTGACCTATCCACCTGTTAGGTAGATGTTCATCGAGAAACTCATGCACTGTTACGGCATAGTGGAAGAAGTCCTCATTGTCATGCTGTCTCTGGGATTGTGGTAAAACAACATCCCTCAGCATCTTAAGATACAGGTTGTGTGTATCAGCTGTATGGAAAGAATAGTTCTGAGTACCCATTTCCATTACATACATACCCAAACTGTAATCTCTAGTTGATTCAACTGCTCTTCTATTGTTACATGGATGTATATTAACAAATGAAATAAAGTTGTCCAGACAAAACATGAAATATCTTAGGTTCATATTGCCTGCAATTAAATAAAAGTTAAAGCAAATTTACAAATCACTGCTTTTTTTAAATTTACATTTTCCATACTGTTTTATCTTGGTAGAGTAATATATATATTGCTCTACTGTCCCCTATTGTATTATTAATATGTAGCCTTAGAATACCTAATCTCACAGACTTACCACTGTATATAACTTATCCCCACCTTCCCTTCTATATCTATAACCTCAGGCAATTAGATGTAGTAAAAAGACAAGCAGGAGTTAAGTTACACATAAAATAATGTATTACTGATAATATTCATAAATAATAACAAAATGCAAAGTACATTTGAATATTGGCAACCATACAACCTGATAAAATGGTGATGTGTAATTCAGGTGGCACACAGACTTGCAGTTACTTAAAATGTCTCTAGTTAAGGCATCATTGGTGCTCAGCTTTCAGCCACATGTCTGTTCAATATGCCTGCTGAGCTGTGCTCTTCATTGTGTTGTCTTCATCATCACAGGTTAGCAAGAGAGATGCTTCTTCATATGTGGGTCAGTCAGAGAGATGCTTCTTCATCATATGTGGGACAGTCAGAGAGAGAGAGAATGTGGTTGAGCAAGTAAATTTATAGATGTTCTCTCCAATTCCTAGAACCAATAGGACATCATGGTACTTAAAGGCCTCTGAGACTAGCCAATTCCAAACAGCCATACCTCAGACCAATGGGTGAAATAGAACATCTTATCTCCTGCCCAAAAAAGACCATATATTACACTAACCTGGCTTTGTGTGGGGGATCAAACTGGTTTAAGACACATCCCCCCAAATCTTGTCATAAAATTACAAAGAGACAGTCGTAAAAAGGGGATGGGGGAAGGCAAACATGAATACCTTTCACCACTTGGTTTGCCTAAATTATAAATAAAGACATACAAAACATTTATCAAGTTATATGCAAAATCCTACATCACAACACATACCATCCCAACTTTTTCTGATTTGGTGTTGTACAATATGTTGTTCAGAAGAAAATTAATTGAATGCTGAGCTGAAACCAACAAACACCATTCTGGGATATGTATCCATTATGTTCTGGTGAGACAGCACAGCATTGTATAGGAGATGGCATCAGTGGAGTTGTTTGGATGGTAAGCAAACTGCAGTGGGTCCAGTGAAGTGGAGAGGGATTGAGTTGATGTGTCTTTTTACTAACCACTTGAAGCACTTCATCGTTTTAGGAGTCAATGCTACAGTGCGCTAGTTATTAAGACATATCACTGATGACTTCTTTGGTACTAGAATATTAATAGTGTTTTTGAAGCTTATAGAGATTCACAGTCTAGCTAAGAGAGATGTTAAAGATATCTGTGAGGACATCAGCCAGTTGGTCAGCACAGTCTCTAATCACACGCCCTGGAATGTTGTCTGGTCCTGCAGCTTTCCATGGCTACTCCTTAAATCAGCAGAGTCCAGATGGAGCATCTGTTCCTCAGAGGTTGGTGTGGACTTATATGCCCATGTGTTGTTTTGAGCCTTGAAACATGCGTAGAAGTTATTAATGCACTGTTACGGCATAGTGGAAGAAGAAGTCTTCATTGTCATGCTGTCTCTGTGATTCTGGTAAAACAACATCCCTCAGCATCTTAAGATACAGGTTGTGTGTAACAGCTGTATGGAAAGAATAGTTCTGAGTACCCCTTTCCACGACATACATACCCAAAATGTAATCTCTATCTGATTCAACTGTTCTTCTATTGTTACATGGATGTATATTAACAAATGAAATGAAGTTGTCCAGACAAAACATGGAATATCTTAGGTTCATATTGTCTGCAATTAAATAAAAGTCAAAGCAAATTTACAAATCACTGCTTTTTTGAATTTGCATTTTCCATACCATCCCAACTTTTTCTGATTTGGTGTTGTACAATATGTTGTTCAGAAGAAAATGGATTGAATGCTGAGCTGAAATCAACAAACACCATTCTGGAATAAAATTTTCAATCAAATATATGCACAATGTCTCTCCCCTTTTACATTTAAATTTGGATTTTGTCAATGTCAATTTATTTATATAGCACATTTAAAACAACATAGTAATGCTGCGGCCAAAGTGCTTTATATAAGAATAAGAATATAATATAATAAATAAAATATAAGAATAAGAAAAATAAAAAAAACAAAAACAATAAAACATAAATTGTAATAAAATATATGAACATAAAATAAGATAGATAATAAATAGAAATAATGTTATATGATCACAAAGAGGAAAACCATCAGTATTACTGAAGGTCACTGAATGCAAGTGAAAAGAAGTGAGTTTTTAATCTTGTTTTGAACAGTTCAATTGTAGACGACTCCTTAATATGATGAGGTAGAGAGTTCCACAGGCGAGGGGCAGCAGCTGCAAAGGCCCTGTCCCCCTTGGTTTTACATTTTAAGCCTTTCGCAAGAGGGATAAATATTTCTCTTCCATCCATCCATCCATTATCCAACCCGCTGAATCCGAACACAGGGTCACGGGGGTCTGCTGGAGCCAATCCCAGCCAACACAGGGCACAAGGCAGGAACTAATCCCGGGTAGGGTGCCAACCCACCGCAGGACACACAGAAACACACCTACACACCAAGCACACACTAGGGCCAATTTAGAATATTTCTCTTCCTCTGAGGCTAATTTGGCTTTAATTCTCAAGGGGCAATTTATAAAGAACACTTCCTAAATAAGATGTATCAGTCTACCCTATACTTGTCACCAAATTGCAGAATACCCTTTCAGTGATATTTTGAAGAAAATATTAAGTTGTACATTAAATCTCCACAAAGTTCCCATTTTAATATAGCAAAACATGTCTGTTGATCTCACAAAATAGCATCATTCAAGAGCATATGTGATTTATTGTCAGTAAAGTAGACCAGGATTGGAGACAAGAGTAACACTGAAAAAACACGCTTTGATTTTTATATGTTTTCTTGAGTTCTTGTAAAGTTTTAATTTCTTCTTGGGGACAAATAAAGTACTGTAGTATCTTATCAACTTACTTTAGATCCTCCCAAAACAGTAACACACTATGTGTTATTCATTCTCCTTTTTATTGGTTTTGGTGTGAATTTTTCCTTATACTGTACACTGTACATACATTTTTTAAATCTGTTGACAGATTCCCAGTCACAGACCTCCTCCATAATATTTGCTGACCTTTTCCCCATGGCATTCATGTGAGCCTGGTAAGTCTCCTCTATCACAGCCATCTGTATATTGCAGTAAATGGCAAGTTCCCTCTGGTGGAAATAATAAAATAAAGGATTTAATGACCCCAAACTTGCACCAAAATAGTCAATTTACCATGTTTTACTACCTATTCAGTTAAGGTTTAAGTCAAAGGTCACTGGTTTTAGAATTTAATCAGGATGGGGCTGTAATTAAATTTCAGTGCAACTGAACACTTCAGTGAGTACCATCATCATCAATATTTCTTGCTAATATAGTTGAGAAGAGGAGGAGAAAAAAGGGAGCTGGTTATTTTGCCAAGATCCTGATCAGCCTGTACCCCATCACAATGACATGAACCCGGGTTGCACAGAACCATGGTGCCAATTGTCTGTGGTGACCAAACAATATCAAAAAGTCTTTAATTCAATTGCTTGGGCACATCTGACCCTGTTCCATTTTGGTTTACAAAAGTATTTTCTGGAATTGATTTATTTAGCACTATTTTAGTTTCAATACATGTGTTTTGGACATTATGAGCATATGATTGGATGACTTCACATGTGGATTATGCAACACGAGTAATGGGAATTTTTTTTTTTTAATGGATATTTAGATATTGTTTTCTATTGTCTAACATTGGTCACTATGGTCTTCTGTTTCATCAAACCCATTTTTATTTCCATTCTGCATGAAAACATGAGTTTTTTTTCTCGGCCATCACTACACACTACATGGGCTAAGTAACATAAAAAAATATATAATTTTTGTGTCACGTATTCCTTTAAAGTCAGCAGCACATTACATGACTTTTAGTCGGAGGGGATTCTAACCTTAATAACTGTCGTTGCTGAATATCACTGCCTTTAAAATATCAGATTACACAACTAGGAATCACAAAGGATGACCTTTTGCATGACTCTGTGATGACTGTTCAGCTTCATTCTCACATTTCAAAAGTATAGCAAGTTCATTCTATAATGCAAGACATCTCTGATGTTTTTACAGGAAATTACCTCTTTTCAGAGTGAGTGTACAATTCCCCTTGATCCAAAAGCAATACCTGTGGTTTACCCTCCCAGAAGAATTCCTTATAAGAAACATGCAAAATTTGGCAGACAGGAGGAGACCATTCACTCCATCAAACGCATTTATTTAACCAGTGGCTAAGTTGTCCCAATATCTCATCCATAGTGAGGAATGAAGGTCAGTAGGAACAAGACAGAATATATATGTGTAAATGAGACGGAGGTCTGTGGAATGGTGAGGCTTACCAGGAGTTGGTGAAGGTGGATGTGTTTAAATACTTGGGAGAAACAGGACAAAGTAATGGGGATTGTGGAAGAGAGGTGAAAAACAGAGTGCAGGTAGGGTGGAATGGGTGGAGAAGAGTGTTAGGAGTAATTTGTGACAGATGGGTATCAGCAAGAGTGAAAGGGAAGGTCTACAGGATGGTAGTGAGACCAGCTATGTTATATGGGCTGTAGACGGTGGCACTGACCAGAAAGTAAGAGACAGAGCTGGAGGTGGCAGAGTTAAAGATGTTAAGATCTGCATTGGGTGTGGCGAGGATGGACAGGATTAGACATGAGGACATTAGAGGGTCAGCTCAAGTTAGACAGTTGGGAGACAAAGTCAGAGAGGAGAGATTGCGTTGGTTTGGACATTAACAAAGGAGAGATGCTGAGTATATTGGTAGAAGAATGCTAAGGATAGAGCTGCCAGGTAAGAGGAACGCCTAAGAGAAGGTGTATGGATGTGGTGAAAGAGGACATACAGGTGATGGGTGTAACAGAACAAGATGCAGAGGATAGAAAGATATGGAAGAAGATGATCTGCTGTGGCAACCCCTAATGGGAGCAGCCGAAAGAAGAAGATTCTTACTAAAGGTCAAAGTGTCTGCTTCGGCTACATGTTTCAGTAGTTTATTCTAGATTCCCACTCCTCTTTGTGTAAAGAAGTGCTTCTGGCTTCAGTCTTAAATACACTTCCCCATAATTTTCAATAATTTCCTTAAATGCATGATTCACCCTTAAGCTGAAGGAATATACTTTCTGCAATCAGCAAAAAGATGCACTGGAAAGTACGTAGAAAAGGGGAATCATTAAGATGGTGTCTGCGCCCTAAGTGGGCCAATGCACTGATTATTGAGAAAAACCTCAGCAAGGTAAACTCAGGATGTGTCTTGATCCTCATGATCTAACAGCAGTCAGACATCATCACTATACCATGCCAGCATTTGATACCATTCTAGCCATTTTAGTGTGAGGGATGTCATATCACTGAGGTGTCTTCAATACCTCCCTTCTACCTTTATTTTCAACTTGGCTCAAAGTAAATTTCAACAAAAGGTAGAGTAGACATTTGAAGGCATCAATATATTGTAAGCTTAAGGAGGAACATGACTACAATCTTCCTGCTATGCTGAAAAGATCCAAAGAGAGAGAAGTGTTCATCTCAACTCAGACAAAAGCACCATTGGAATCACAGAGGTCATCTATTTTGGACATTGTCTTGTATCAGATAGCATCAAGCCAGATCCTACAAAGATGCCTGCAATCAAGTATATGCAGCCACTATAGAAACACACAGAATTCAAAGCAGTGCTTGACAAGTCAAATTAAAGATCTAAGTTCACACCTGGCCTCTCTCACATAAATGTGCAATTGTACTAGCTATTGAAGCAGTTCAGTGTATTTATCTAGGATAAGCAGTATGACATGGCATACCACAAATGAAAGATCACACCATCCAAGAGACAGGACACTTTCTAGTGTATTTTAAACCAGACATTGAGGTTAGAAGTCAATGAGTTGAAATGTGAGCGGAGTGTAGTTCTTCTGCAAGTTGTCAATCCAATTTCCTAGGCTCCTGAATCACTTTGTGAAGCAGAAAGGATTTGCACACAAATCCAGAAAAAGCTTTATGCCATTTTCCTTGCATACAGAGGTTTTCATCATAACATTTATGGTTGACAGGTGATTGTGGAGTTCATTGGAGTCCATAATCAAGAAGCTGCTAGCTTCAGCATCACCAAGACTCCAGCATGTTTGCAACTGTAAAGATAGAACAGCATCATCCATACAGCTGGGAAGGACATTGCTATTGCTGATACAATTACTAGGAAGATGCTGTCTGACATAGACATGGCATGGATTTCCAAATCCACGTGATGTATAATAGCTTACCTTTGAGTGACTGTGAGCTGGAAGAAACCCAAGTGGAAACTTCCGAAGTCTCACAGATGGCTATCCCTAAAAGGGAAGAAAATCTTCATTACAAAATACTTTAGAAAACTAGGGGCATCTGCCCTCTGCTCGCTTCGCTTGCCAACCCCGGTGTTTGGTTAATCAGATATACAATTTTAAAAGCTTTTTTTTTTCTTTGGAATTGTTTCAATTTCATTATTTGCACTTTTACTTTAAAGCTTCATTAAAGACAATATTTGGAATTACCTTTTCTTCAAGATCACATTGAATTTTGATTCTGTTTTTGGAAACACATTGTGACAATGCAACGTATAATTGCCTGTGAGTGAATATTGTTTCTGTTTCTCTAATAAATAATCCAACCTTTTCTAATGTTTATCTCTATGATTTATTAATTGTCATAGCAAAAGCTATTTTCACAGGAAACTGTAAACATTTTAATACGAATGGCATATCAAGATCTCCTTTGGTGTCTAATGTTATTTGCGGAATATATACATTACTGTTCTTGTCACCAGTTAAAATTTGCATCACTTCTCTGTGGTCATCAATATACACCTGACCGAATTGTGTTTTCTTTGAAATTCAACTTGTCGTTGCTTTAACTATTGCGGGACCACAGATTCTCATAGCGTATGGTCTATTATTGTGTAAATCTACGTTTTGTGCATTCAGTAATGCAAAGGTGAAAAGACTTTGTTTTCTGCTCTTTGCCTTTTATTTCTGACCTCGCTTTGTTTTGTTATTTTTTCAATTACACCTGGTCCTGATGATTAATTTCCTTTTGTTTGTGCTAATGCGATCTTTACTATCTTTTTTTTGATACTGTAGCGACTGATGTAATAAAGTGTCATAAAAGTTTTACTTGAATAATTGCTGACTTCGTAACCCCAAACACAACTTTCTAGCACCCTCTCCAACCCCTCATCCCCGGGTCTCCCCTCCCCTTACCGCATCAATCAATACCCCGCTATCAGTCTTCCGCGCTGTACTCCACCCTCCCTCAATAGGACCTAACAGTCACTTAAAACAAAAAAGGCTTCAACTGGGCTGGGACTCTACAATACTTTTGAATTTTACTGCTTTCATATGCTTTACCTTTCTCTGCATGTGTATCGCACCATCATTTGTTTGAGCCTTTCGAATTCCACTGCTTTCATAATCTCTTATTTGCCTTTTTTCCTCTCCAACACTTTTGGGTCTCTTTTCTCCACGCTGCTCTTTCTTCTTTGCTTAGTCGTTGACATTTCATCTAGAACATATTGTCCTTATACGCTTTATATGTGCTGAGAGCATAGGATCTGTGTGTGCTACGTGCCTTTACGCGACTGAGTGTTTTGCTGGCTGAGCTCTTATTTGATATTGTTTGCGTCTTGCGGGTCTTTTATGTGTCTTCCGAGAAGATCACGTCTTGTCGCCCTGCTTTTCCTTTCCAGGATTATTTTTTATAATAGAGAGATAAATGGCTCTGTGCAGCAGTACTGGTCATATGGTGATGGAGAAATGTAAGCAAACTGAGGACATGCTTGGATGGTGCAGCACATACCTTGAACACTAGGTGTCCAACACTAAAAAACTGAAGATAGTAGAAAAGACTGTGGCAAATTATGGCAACCAATAAGTTCATATGGAATATTCAAAATGTAGCCGTCACAGTGAAATATCACAGCAAGTACATCAAGTTGGACAATCTCAGCACTTTCACCTCCGCTGCTTTAATCCATCAGCTGCAAACTAACTTTTAACTGACACTGGATATCAATCCTCACCATTTCGGATAAAGAGCTACAACACAACTTGGACAAGTTAAAAGCGCTATATAAATGTAATGAATTATTATTATTAAGTTTGGAGACTTCCAGGCTGTGATAAAGTCTGCTGAGCAATGGCCTTGCCAAGAAAGCTGTTCAGATCATCAAATCCCTGAATGTGACTTTACATAAAAGTCTATCTAATCTTACCTAAATGTAGAGTGGAAGGGATTGACAATGTACTATGGGATATAATTTATGAAGGAAGTAAAATGATCAACTTGCTGTTCTGAGTCAGTTTTAGGTAACAGAATTAAAACAAGCAGAAAATATACCACAAACTTTTAAAGAAAGAGCTAGCCAGCCATTCATCAAATTGACAAAAAAACTTTTTTTATCTTAAGCAGGGTGCTGTGAAGCTGGAGCATATCTCAGCAAGCACTGGGCACAAGGCAGGCATAAACCCTGGACAAGGCACCAGTCCATCACCAGGCGAACACACTTACACATAACAAACAATCTCTAGGGTCAGTTTAACAAAGCCACTTCATCAAACCTGCAGCCGTCTATCCTTGTCTTTTATAACTAACGTTTCTTATTTTTTCATTCATAGTTTTACAGTGAAGCAAAGAAGGAAAAAACTGGCGGGGGCGCGCAGGTTCGTGTAAACCTGAGCGAGTGAACGCGCATGCATGATCGGCATTTCAACTTGCTACACAGAGCATGCGCCAGATCTATACCCTGTTGAATCCTCAAACTCTGTATTTAGATTGGATCCGTTAGCAACTATGGTTGACGTGAGGCGTGACGTCATTGAGTGCGACGAAAACTGTACTAAGCTTTCGTCTTTCGCTTATCGCTTGTTGACAGTAGTCTGAAACAGTGGATGAGACGACACGTTTTTGTCCAGTGAACCAACTTTGGAAAGTCTCCATCACTCAGATACAAACAGTAAGTGATCTGGGTTTGAGGCCGTTATTTTATGGAGGTGGGTTTTTCATTCTCATCAGTCAGCGTAATAACACTTCACTTTATGTTATATTCCTTCAGTCGTTTGTCATCGTGGGATCGCTGAATTTTTTATTGTCAATGATGAGGCGATTTCGCATAGGAAGAACACTTTGATTACTACATTTTTAAGAGATTAAATAACCTGCATAGCCACACTCGCTAATGCAACACAGAGGTACTACCGTAAAAGAACATTTTATAAACACATACACACACTTCTTCTGTTATTCACATCAGAGAACTTTATGCGGTATTGTGACATTAATGAATTCTTGGCAAATTACAAAAAAAAAAAATAAAAATAAAAAAATAAATAATGTGAACGGTTATCCGGATAGACCATTTTTATATTTTCCAATTTAAAATATGCATTCCTTTCCCTTTTGAGTTATGAGAGGTGGATTTGGATTCTTCCATTTAAGCAAGTTGAGTATCCATGTGAGCCATTTCGTGTAGAATACCACAATATGTCGTTATAGCCAGTGCATTATAAACAGTCCAATGTCTGATTCACTCAAATCAATACATTCTGTCCGGATGAAAGCTGACCCGTTTTAATATTCTATAGAAAAGAAAACAAATGACACAGTATTTGGGGACAGTTCTTCAGTCCATTGTAAACCCAAAACAATAGCAATAAAATCTGTTGTGTATAAATTATAAAGGCCTTTCTTTACAAAAACCTGAAATTTAGGAACAACAATATTTTCTCCTGCAGTTTCCATCAATTCATCTTTAGATCCATTTAGCATAGTTAATATTCCATGATAATTTTGATTAATATATTGATCCAGCATCAAATTTTCAAAGATGACAAAATTATTTATTGTAAAATCTACTACTGGTACAGAGTATTGTTATAGGAACACCACAGTAGAATTGAAAATCCAATAAGCCCTTATATTCGGCATGCACAGAAACCACCTACACAAAGCTAACAACAATTTTCTTGTTATTTTCCTAACACTCTCTTTGCAAACAAATGACTATGATGACCTTTAATATTAATCCAATACATTAAACACAACTTTAACCCACGAAGCTTTGAAAACAGTTGTCCCATAACATCCAATAGTATTAACCCACAAGATTAATTTATTCTACAAGCTATACAGCATAGTTATAATCAGAAACAGATCTAGTTAAATGTCTATAATCAGTTAAAAAGTTTGAGCTTTTTTAGTCAAATCCCAATTATATCCACTTAAAATTAAATTGATAAATATACTTAGATGAACATCATTAAACATCTATATTTCAAACTCACTATATCCTAAGTAGGGCTGTGGGGAAACTGGGCCCTTTCCCAACAAACATAGGGATATCTTGTTAACACTAGAAATACCAGAGCCTACGAAAAAACTTGTGGATCCGGCCCACCTTAAATCCGTTCGCACCTGTCCACAAGCGTCTTTTGTCCTCTAAATGTGCCGATAAAGACAAGCTGCAAGCAGCCGGGTATTCCATCCCCAACCAACTTAGAACGTGCACGAACCTCTCCCAGCTCATGCCTTGATTGATTATCTGGGAGTGAAGTGGGGTTTTAGAGTGGAAATAATAGATTGTTATTTGGAATACACATTTCATGTGTGTTCCGTTTCCACAGTAATCTATGTAAACACATTTTTAAAACAGAAACGTTTTTCATGTTTTAGTAGTAAATGACAAAATGTAGGCATGAACTATATAATGTATGAAGCCTGAAGTCCAAAGATCAAGTAAACACTTTCACAAAAGGTTCAAGGAAAAGACAACAGCTTCTGTGGCCTAGCGGTAAGATTTGCTGACTTGTAATCAAGAGTCCCTGGTTAGATCCCGAATCACTCCTATATTTGCCTTTTTCAGTAGTGAGATGCTCTTATTGTTAATATTATACCGTACACACATACACTTGGTTTGCGTCTGCAACAGACGGTGTACATTTATAGGACTTGTAAAAGTTACCTTTTTTTTCACTTTTATTCTCTCTAAATCACGATCCCAATAAATACTAAATCTGACACTGTTAGTTTTATTTGAAACTGGGAATAACTGGAGATGTGAGTGGTGTTTTGAGACAATGGAACTGGACATTCTCTCATCTGGAGGGATAAAAGCTGCCTTCTTCGTATCTCACCGTCACTTGATTTTTTTTTATTCAGTTTTATTGAGTGTTCCTGCTCATATGTATATATGATATTTGGAATTATTCATTTTATGACCTGTATAGTACATTTCGGAAAACTTTGTAGCACGGATGCAACATTATTCATATTCATTCGCATAACATCTTGCGGTTTGTAATCAGTGACCGCGTGTTTTTTTTTTCCCTCGATCTTGCCAGTCCCCACATGTTGCTGTATGCTGTTTTCTTTTGTACTCCAGGACATGCAGAGGAAAGAATAATACAGAACAGTAAGTTCAGCGCTATATGCAATCGTCAGATTCAAATGTTAACAGTTCACATACACGCAAGGATCGTCCTTCCTACATTTACAATGTGTGTACCTGTTACAATGTACACACTTCTCTCTATGCTGTGGTTTCTATTACATACCTGAAAGAAAGAGACAATATATGTGAAAACATCATTGTACTAATGCAATATTATTTGAAAACGAACAGCGTCAGATTGGGTGTGAATTTATGCTGGCGCTGTTACTTAGAGTAAGATCAGGAACTTATTCAGTGTGTGCAAGAACATGCAGGTGGCCAGTTGCTGTGTGCTACAACATGCTGGCGGTTAATTTACTGTCCATTCCATTTCCTAAAGATGTAATTACAAATATTTCTGCTGGAGTTAAACCATATCATTTCAGACGTTTTTCAGGTTTTAATCCTTTTTGGGAAAGACCAGGTGGGAGATTTTACTATGTGCCCTGAATGTGTCACTCAGTACAAGTCAAGTAAAACCTGCAAGTGTGACATCAAATTATGTATAGCTGCTGACAAATATAACAAATATTTATTAAGTGCTATTTCCTATTTGAAGAAAAACACATTTGATTACCAGGGAAAGACGGTCTGCAACTGTGGGGATGTGTCTCATTTAGCCTTTCATAGGCAACAGGAGAAATATCACTGCTGACAATCTGTTGACATCACTTTCAGTGCCAATAAGCTACTTGCCAAGAAGACATGCATGCTTCATAATGTGCTGTAAACAAATAAGATGGAAGCTGCCAGCCTACTGTCTAAGGCAACACAAGAGTGATGGTCAAGGTGGCAGCTTCTGATAAAGTGCAGAGGCAGATGGGAAGATGCTTGCAACAACAACATTTATTTATTTAGCACACTTTCACGACAAAGAGAAAGTTACGAGAAAAGAAAAACAATTAAGATTTGGCAATAAGGTCAGATGGGCAGGAGGACAGGAACCTGGAGAAACAAAATGTGCCGAAGTTCCAAGGCTAAAAGACCATCCAAGCCTCCAGTGGAAATTCTATTTAACATAAATGTTCTTAAATTAAACCTCCTAGTTTTCATGCTTCATGTGATATGATTTAATGAAGTTGGTCTCATGGACAGCTGTGACACCCATCATCTCAGGAGGATCATGTGGTGGTAGAGCAGATCACCTCCACAGAAGAACCAGAAAAAACAGCAGAGAATTGAGGAGGATAGTACAGATTGCAGATCCCTGAAGAATATGATAATTCTATACCCTGTGGCGGACGGCCCTGAAATGGAAGGATGGGGGAAAGCAGCTTTTTCAGGACACTGCCTCTCCCAAAATGCTAGATAGCAGCTCCCCTGGAGTGTAGGGGTGCCCCAGATTCCCGCAGGGCATCGTGAGACTTTTGAGTCTGGTTTTTCAGCCCTGTTGGGTGCCATGGGTGCCGCCAGGGGGAGCTGTGAAAGGACCTGGGGAGTCAAGCTTCCCTTGCAGCCCGGAAGTGCTTGGAAGTCAAGACGGAAAACCCACAGTACTTACAGGCTGATTAAAAACTTGGGATTCTCCATCTGACCCGGAAGCGCTGGCAAGCCACGTGACAGGAACAACAGAAGTACTTCTGGGTCAAGGACTATATAAAGGACTATTGAAGACCTAGAAAGCAAGCTGAAGTTGGGAGTAGTGTGATGGAGCTTGCTGGGAGGTGTAATGGAGAAAAGAATTGTGTTTATTATTGATTGAATTGTCTTTCTTGTGGCTGTGGTGCTTTGGATGCACTAATTGAGAAGAATAAACAACTAAAATACTTCTCATTGCTTTTACCCTGTGTCCTGGACGTCTGTCTGTTGGGTTTTGGGGCAACAGCACCCCCAAAGCGTTTGACAACCCATATGGTCTATTAGGAATACAATTAAAGTGTAACTACACAACATTTAAACATTTGACATTTAAATGCATATTCTGAAAAATACAGATCAATCGATAAAACTTTATTTTTCCCCAGTGTTGCTCATTTTCATATCAGAAACACAGTGCTTGAGAGTCAAAAACTGCAGTCTGCCCAATGGATAGTCCATTATCCAGGAAGACACCATTGGCTCATCCTCCTCCTTATCTCTTCGGTTTACCCCTTAATAGGGAAGGCTGGATGATATTGAAAGCACTGTGGAAATCCTCCGCTCCAATCTTCATCCAACATTAAAATATTTCATTTTTCTTCTTTTATTACTTTATGTGCCCAGCAGACTGAAAAGTGTGTATATTCTTTTTACAATTACATTTTCACTTGGTTTTATGCTGAGCAGCAGCGTTGATTTAGGAAGTCACTTTGTGTCACAGTGGTTCTTGTTGCTGCTGGCAGAACAATACAGTGCCAGGTGGGAAGATGCACATACAATTAAACAAAAGAAAACTGAGCAAATGTCGCTGTTTTGCATATTGCAATGTCTTATAGAAGATGCCAAGAATCTGCTGTGACTGCTGAAGTAGATTTTTCTAATAACCCTACACTCCACTTACATTTACAAATGTGGTTTTCATATCTACAGAAATGTGTGAGTGTAGATGTACATTTTAAGGTATTTCCAAAAGAAATCCTGCATGGTTTATTTTTAATGACCCTAGTAAATACCAGATTGTGCTAGATAGAGAGCGCTATAACCCGACACACACACAGACACTGAGGGACCAGTCCAAGCACACGTGATTTATTTTTCTATTTACACAGTTCCAGCAAGCACAAACACACTTTCTTTACTTTTCTTTTGCTTTTCTTTTCTTTACTTTTCCTTCCTTCTCCACTCCTCCTCGGCCAGCTTTGTCCACCTCCTCCTGACTCTGGCTCCCATAGTGGCTGCTGGGTCCTTTTATAATGCACCTGGAAGTGCTCCAGGTGGTTGATGACCTATTGCAGCTACAGCACCCCCTGGTGGCGCCCATGGATCCCATGAAGCCCTGCGGGAATCCTAGGCACCGCTGCAATCCATGGGTGCTGCTTTCTAGCACTCCGGGGGAGGTAACGCTCTGGATAGACTGGCTCCTTCAGCCCTCCTAGCGTGGAGGCATCCAGGCCGGGCAAGGACCCTAGCAGTCCGCCACACAATAAATATTCAATCATTTTCCCAATGAGCAGCAAATGACCCTAGAACATTTTAAGTGAAAATATAGGTAAAGAAAAATTGTTTTTTTTTTTTTATGTTCACTTAAGCTGTTTTAAGCTGTCTATGCTTTTTTAGGTAGGGCATTAGAGATGCGTTATCAGCATGTCACATTAATGGGCTACAGTGAGAACAAAAGGATTCAGATGCCACTTGGCATGGCCTTGGTCATTATAGTACTAAAAATGCATTGTGGTTTTGGTGTTAACTGAGAGAATACCACGCAAAAAGAAATTCTAATGTTTTTAGATCTTAATGGAGAAGTTCTGATGGAATTAAATCTTCTTCTTTCCACAGTAAGAAGAAAGCAGCTACCATTTACTGTAACACCAAGATGGATGTAAAAGAGGAAGTGTTTGAGGCTGACATAAATACTGCGGCGATAATGGCGGTGAGCATTAAGGAGGAGGACAATGGTGAATGGGAGCCTGTACATCATGTACAGAAGAGTCTGCCCATTAAGAATGAAGATTATGAATTGGTGACTGTGGGCACTAAAGAAGAGGCTGAGGATGCATATGACACAAGGAGGACTGTTAGAATGCTGAAAGATAAGGCACTACCTTCAAGTCAGTCTGGAGAAAGTAAGTGTAAAATAAAAAATATAAATATTTTTTTGTGTAGGTTTAGGCCTTAGGTTTAACATTTTATGAAGAAAGTGAGGGAACTTTTTTTTTGGAATTTGATAAATTGAAGGTGTAAAGTAACTCATTTCTGAACATATACAAACTCATTTCTATTTATTAAAGTAACTGCAGAGGTTTTGGGAGCTTGGAATTCACTAGTCAAAGGATTCAGATAGCTTTTGATTAAACTATCTCATTTGTATTTATAATAATGGAGCTTTTCCAGGGACCTTCTCTGTTAAAATTGACTGCAGAGCCTCACAGAATTTCATTTTTCATCAACTAATGCAGTTAACTGGAGATTTTGTTTTCCTCTCCTTCATTACTACCCACCCATATCTCTGTTACCAGCATACATGAAATTTCTACAAAACTAACCCAAATAGAGTTGAATTGTTGCTGAATATGACGAAAATCGATTCAAATGGCCATTAGTGAACTTATTATGGGATTTTACAACCGGTTGTTTTCTATCACTTTAGAACTTGGAAATAATTAGCATAGTTCTGAAAAGAAAAGACCTCAGACCTACCCATCTCTCTCAAACCAATAAAAGTACAGCTTCTTACTTACTTATGCTGTCAAGCAAATACAACACAAGATACAGCTTTTTCCTGTCCTCTTTTCCTGTTAGCATTGACTCAGTTGAATCTCTCATCACTCTGCGTAATATTGTTAAACAGGTAGGCTCACCCATCACACGCAGTTCACATATAAGTCCATAAACAAAAACATTTTGACTAAGCCAGTGTTTTCCAACCTTAGTCCTGGGGAACCCCCTGTGACTGCTGATTTTTGTTCCAACCAGATTCCTAATCAGTGACAACACCTGATAGCACTGATCTCATTTAATTAGCTGGTATTATTTTTCTTTTATTCTACATTCAGAGAAGCACAGCAGCATGATTTTTACATTTATAAGACATTTAGAAATATTTCTGCTTTTGCTGTAGATTTAAATGGTTAAATCTCTTTTGTTGATTTCATTATATTTTGCCCTTTCTCTGTGCAGTTTTTCTCCTTCGTTGTATCTTATTAATGATGAGCAGAGCAGACACGCTGGTAAACAACACTGAATAATCAAAAGCCGCAAGTACTTTAGCAGCAGACCCACTAATCAGTAAATAATGAATTAATTAAACAATTAGAACACCTAGAAAAGTAGAATGAAAATCAAGATGAAAATATTGTTAAAAATAAAATGTATTCCCATATAACTGCTTGGTACATTTTAATATATATAATTTCTATATTGTTCCCAAAACACAGAACTTGGGAATAACACCTCACTTAATTAGCACAGGAGTCCAATTAAAAACAGAAGCAGGTTGGAACAAAAACCTGCAGCCACAGGGGGGCCAATGGACCGAGGTTGGGAAACACTGGTCTAAACCAATGCATATCTTTTTTTTTATTGGAATGCACACAGTAGACTCTTTTCTGCCTGGCTGGGCAATTGACCCCTGTAAAAGACTTGGGGCCTCATGTATAAGGCCACGCGTAGACTTCACACTAAAACATGGCGTACAGACAAAACTGCATGATGCACAAAAAAATCCAGATGCATAAAACTCTGCAGTTTCCCGTTATAAATCCCAATGAACGTGAAATTTAACACATATGCATGCGCCTAGAGCCACACCTTGACTACTCCCAGAATTTTGCAGTTTTGAATTTGCAAATCAATATAAATAGACCCTTCAGTTCAGTGTTTTGTTAAAAGACAATATCACAAACGCATGGAAGAAAGAAGATTTCAGTGAATGTGAAGTGGAGGCAAGGAAAACTGTATTATTTTTTGGGTTAAGCAGTGGTATAAGCAACAAAAGGAAATTAATGGAGTGATGCAGCATTGTGGAGACACTCAGAAAGTCACACAATGCCCGAAATAAAAAAGAAATAGATATCAAAGTCGACGTGAAAAGTGAGTCACAGCCCATCGTCTGATTATTGTGTTTCAGACAATATTACAAAGATGACCCCCGTGCCGAGGACATGACTCCAGGTACTTCTGTGCCCATCTTCAGATGCTGGGTGCACACACACCTCTTCTTTGGAATTATTGGCTGAACATCTGGCTGTATGCTGATGGACGCTGTTCTGTAGTCACAGAATGCAACAGTGGATGCTGTAATGGATGTGGCCAATTAACTAAGGAATATTAGGGCTGTACTATGTGATATTGACCACAAATTAAATGAATTGATTAAAAATGAATGCAGCATCTGATTACCTATTTTTACATTCTGCTAATTAAATTCAAATGAAGTGGTAACGCTTTCCGATTTGACTGATCATTTGGTGGGTCAAGGTCAGGGTCATCATAATACATCTCTTTAGGTCCGGGCAAACAATGATTGTGTGCCACATTATGCAGCACATTGTGAAGATGTGGGTTGTCTCCTGGCTGCCTCTTCTATTATGGGAGCCTCTTGAACTCAACATGGTCAGTACCATAACCAAGATCAGCTTGAAGGGGCTCTCCTTCCCAGCTGCCTGCCTTCTGTCCCTCGAGTGAGTGTGCTCACTCACACTGACTCCTTCCACATCCTGCCTTTCACTTTCTTTCTCCCGTCAAACTATGTCTTTTCTTTTTCTTGGTTCATTTTCTCCTGTTTCTCTTGTACTTGCGCTTCCCTTTTAAAATGGGGGTGTTGAGGGCAATCAGCAGCTTCCGGCATCAATTAGGGTTGCAGGTGATCCTACACCTGTGCACTAAGTGCAGGGCCATCCGCACCCGCATCACGCAGGGGAACCACTCTCGTCACGTTATCATGACCAAACCTAAACCCCAACCAACACATCGATGTGAACACGGCGATTATTTATTCAAAATGCCAAACATCCGCGGACCTCACCTTACCACACATGCTACATGCTTGCACAATGCGACACACTTTCTATGCACTATAAAGCAGGACATTAATAGAGTGAAAATTGTTTTATTTACATAAGAAAATGAATTCTCTGAAGGTGCCTTTATAGTGAAGCTTCGGCACTGTGGAAGAAACAAAAACCTGAGGAAGACAGGACAAGTTCAATCAATTAGATTTTTATTCAGTCACAGATGACTACGTGGATTCTTTGTGGCCGCGCAGAAGAGCAAATTACATTTTTTTTTTCAGTTGCCTTTTTATAATTTCTTCTTCCTTCCCCTTATTTCTTAAAAATAAACATATTTTATTTTATTACGCTAATGGGCCCTCTGTTCTTATTTTTTTCATTGATCAGATAGACCTTAAAGAAGGAAAGCTCATCTTTCCTGTGTCAAATAGACGCGTTTCTAAAGAAACTGAAAATTGTCCCAGGTCAGCTTACTACACTGTCTTATGACAGACGCCTGTATGAATAACCTACCATTATAGCAAAACGGCTTTGTCAGCTATTAACCCTAAGTAGCTTGCAAGCAGTTAATTTTCTTCTTTGGCAGCACAGAGAACCACAACGTACCATTTCTCTGCTCTGAGGTGGCTTGCTGTCCGTAAAAGGATTGCTTGCCTTTTGCTGTACAAGTTGGAAAAAACACCTGCACCTTTTTATAGGCTTTCCTGCTATAGATAATGTAATGGCAGCTCCTTCTTTTTAGTGATTCATACCTGGCTGGTGTAACTTGTCCAGCGTTGTTGCAATAGCAATGTGTGTGCAGCTGACCGCTCCAACTACATTTAGAAAACCGGACGTTGCTGCAAATTATGCTTTGACGTTTCCCAGTTCACCCACAGTATAAGGAAATCTTATCTACCTGCATGACAAGCGGATAATAACATCCTATACAGCTGATGTTTGTGAAATACTCGATCAGTCCACATGTTCATGTTGAAAAGCTCCTGTAGTTAAAAACTCGAGAATGGACAGAACTTGCAAATGAGCAGGTAGAGCACAATTCCTCAAAGTCTGCCTTTGTAGAGCCAGCGTCAGTTCAGCACACAGCGCCAAGAGTATAGTACTTAGAAATCAAAATTGATGTACAAGCCAGTAACCATCATCTCTAAATATGCATATCTCTCTTCTAATTCTTCTAATTGTGATGTCTTCTAACAATGCTAAAGCAGCTGTGGTAGCTAGAATAGTTTGGCCATTCTGTGCACCATTATATTGTTACAGAAACATTGCAATCAAGTGATTTAAATTTGTGAACGATATGCAGGTGATTTCAGTGTATTTGATACAGCCCACGTAATGGATGTAAATATGAAAAAGAAAGGTAATCAACACAAAACAGTAGCATTACTTTAATGCTGTATGCTGCCAATTGGCAAAAACGTGCAGAAAAGGGTGTACGCATGGTGTGAGGCTGCTATGAAAATATGCGTGGCTTTACACTACGTTTAGTTTTTATACATTTCAAAGTGAATGTGGAAACAGACGTACGCAACATTTTTGTGAGTATACACTGTTTATATATGAGGCATCTGGTACGTGTGCTTCTGGCCTTATACTTGGTGCTTCTGGAATGATAACAATGCAGGTATTTTTATTTTTACTTCCATCAAATAAGTATTGCATTAGGTTACTTGTTAAATTAAAAAATAATCAGACTTCATAACACACATTACTTTTAACGAGTTACTCTACTGCTCTCAAGATTGTACTGATGAGTTTAGCACTGTACGTTCGTCTCCACATAAATTTAGTGATTTCTGAAGTACAGAGACAAATTATTTCAACCAGAAGAAGGAATAATGCAAATATCTGAAAATTTTCCTCTGGAAATTTGTTTTTGTGGACGCTTCTGTCCATGACTGCTGAAAGTATGTGAGAAGCAAATACATACACAGCCTGTAAAAACCTTAACAGTAAACCAGTTACGGGTTTACATGGCCAATTGGGTTATTTTGCAGAGAAATATACGTGTTATCAGGTTTCTCAGAAACTAATAACCCGATTTCTCTATCCAGAATAGGGGGTTTACACTGAGTCTAAATGGGACACTCTTATTAAGAAATTCTTTCTCCAGTAAGTGTGAGCTTACAAGAAACAAATATGTTGAAGAATTTGGATGTTTAGTTACATCCTACTTGAATCATATCATAAGCATAATTGCCCCCACTTTGTTTGACTCAATAGTAGATAATACACAACAAATGGTAAAATAACCAGTTGTCAGGTTGCATGACTAATTGTAAGATTGTTTCTAAGTTTTCTCCTGGATTAAAAGTGGCATCTTGCAAGCAGTGCAATGTGAGGGTCATTTTGTGTAGCCAGTCAACATGAAGAACAAAAGAATAAGAACAGAACCACCTTTTGAAAGCAAACAGGTAAGCAAATTTTACCTTTCTTATTTCCAAAGGTGATGGACTGGTTGACAGACAACAACAACAACAACATTTATTTATATAGCACATTTTCATAAAAAAGTAGCTCAAAGTGCTTTACATAATGAAGAAAAGAAAAATAAAAGACAAAATCATAAATTAAAATAAGACAGCATTAGTTAACATAGAAAAGGAGTAAGGACCGATGGCCAGGGTGGACAGAAAAAACAGAAAAAAAAAACTCCAGACGACTGGAGAAAAAATAAAAAATAAAAAAAATCTGCAGGGGTTCCAGGCCACGGGACCACCCAGTCCCCTCTGGGCATTCTACCTAACATAGATGAAATAGTCCTCTTTGTAGTTAGGGTTCTCACGGAGTCACTTGATGTTGATGGTCATACAGACTTCTGGCTTTTAATCCATCCTTCATTGTTGGAACATCACGGTACTTTGAGTAGATGGTGGTGGCGCAAGCAAAAGGATACCGGAAAAGGAAACAGAAGAGACAGTAGGGGTTAGTACAGATTTTAGAGCCACCATGAATAGTTATTATAATGAGTTGAATATACAGAGTATCAGGATTTTAATTACAGTGAAGTTATGAGAAGGCCATGTTAAAGTAATGTGTTTTCAGCAGTTTTTTAAAGTGCTCCACTGTATCAGCCCGGCGAATTCCCATTGGCAGGTTATTCCAGATTTTAGGTGCATAACAGCAGAAGGCCGCCTCACCACTTTTAAGTTTTGTTCTTGGAATTCTAAGGAGATACTCATTTGAGGATCTGAGGTTACGATTTGGAGTACAAGGTGTCAGACATTCCAGTATATAAGATGGGGCGAGATTATTTAAGGCTTTATAAACCATAAGCAGAATTTTAAAGTCAATCCTGAATGACACAGGTAACCAGTGTAGTGACATCAAAACTGGAGAAATGTGTTCGGATTTTCTTTTCCTAGTTAGGATTCTAGCAGCTGCATTCTGCACTTGTTGCAAACGATTTATGTCTTTTTTGGGTAGTCCTGAGAGGAGTGCGTTACAGTAATCTAGTCGACGGAAAACAAACACGTGAACTAACTTCTCATCATCTTTCAGTGATATAAGAGGTCTAACTTTAGCTATGTTTCTTAAGTGAAAAAATGCTGTCCTAGTGATCTGATTAATATGCGATTTAAAATTCAGATTACAGTCAACAATCACCCCAAAGCTTTTTACCTCCGTCTTGACTTTTAATCCTAATGTATCCAGTTTATTTCTAATAACCTCATTGTATCCATTATTGCCAATCACTAAGATTTCAGTTTTCTCTTTATTTAACTTGAGAAAGTTACTATTCATCCATTCTGAGATACAAGTCAGACATTGTGTCAGTGAATCAAGAGAATCGGGGTCATCAGGTGCTATTGATAAATACAGCTGTGTGTCATCAGCATAGCTGTGGTTAGCTCACGTTGTAACCTGAGATAATCTGACCTAACGGAAGCATGTAGATTGAGAATAACCGCGGACCCAGGATAGAGCCTTGTGGAACACCATATCGGATATCATGTGATTTTGAGTTGTAATTAACACAATTAACAAAGAATTTTCTCCCTGCCAGGTAGGATTCAAACCAATTTAAGACACTGCCAGAGAGGCCCACCCATTGACTAAGGCGATTTCTAAGAATATTATGATCAGTGGTGTCAAATGCGGCACTCAGATCTAAGAGGATGAGAACAGATAAATGGCCTCTGTCTGCATTCACCTGCAAATCATTTACTACTTTAACGAGTGCAGTTTCTGTGCTGTGATTTGTTCTAAAACCCAACGAGATTAGACAGAAGTCCCCATGTACTATGATATTTGCTGATGACATTGTGATCTGTAGCGAGAGTAGGGAGTGGTTTAGGAGACCCTGTAAGGTGGATGTATGCTCTACAGAGGAGAGGAATGAAGGTCAGTAGGAACAAGACAGAGTACATGTGTGTAAATGAGAAGGAGGTCAGAGGAATGGTGAGGATTCAAGGAGTAGAGTTGGCAAAGGTGGTAGAGTTTAAATACTTGGGATCAACAGTGTAGAGTAACAGGGATTGTGGAAAAGAGGTGAAAAAGAGAGTGCAGGCAGGGTGGAGAAGAGTGTCAGGAGTGATTTGTGACAGACGGGTATTAGCAAGACGGAAAGGGAAAGTCTACAGGGCAGTAGTGATACCAATTATGTTATATGGGTTGGAGACAGTGGCACTGACCAGAAAGTAGGAGAGAGAGGTGGAGGTGGAAGAGTTAAAGATGCTAAGATTTGCATTGGGTGTGACAAGGATGGATAGGATTACAAATTAGGATATTAGAGGGTCAGCTCAGGTTGGAAGGTTGGGAGACAAAGTCAGTGAGGTGAGATTGAGTTTGTGTGGACATGTGCAGAGGAAAGATGATAGGTATATTGAGAGAAGGATGTAAAGGATATATCTGATAGGCAAGAGGAAAAGAGGAAGGCCTAAGAGAAGGTTTATGAATGTGGTGACAGAGGACATGCAGATGATGTGTGTGAAAGAGCAAGATGAAGAGAACAGGAAGATATGGAAAAAGTTGATCTGCTGTGACAACCCCTTATGGGACCAAGAAGAAGACCACCTTTAACCCTTCTCCAGGGTTGGTGTGTATGGATTAGTGGGTGGTCTGGCTTCTATTTTCAGCAGGCTGGCTTTACCTCATATATTTTTTTAGACACTGAGAAAGGCTTCCATGACATCTTTTCAGATCTCTGAATGTCATTTTAAAAAGAGAGTCAGCCTTTTGGAGGCTCACAGCTCTGTAGGCAGGCATGGCTGGATTCTGTACAATTGCCAGAAAGTATTTCCTCTGTGACCCAGTACTACTTCTGTGAAGTATTCAGTCTCACACCTCTTGAATATCCTACTTCCTTTAAGGATGACAGCATTGGGGTGTGCTTCCTGGCCACAATGTTATGTGATTTGTCATTGGACACCATTGATAATTAATTGTGTCTGTTGTTAAATGTCCGACTCTTCAAATTGCCATGCAAATCACAAATGTTCAGTCAGTGACACTGATCTGAGCATGTATAGTGCCAAGGTTCAATGTCACACTCTTCCTCTACATGCGTCATGACAATATAGCAATTGTGGAGATTGTCTAGGCATTTGGTAACTCATTGTATAATGTGATATTCTGTACTTTGATGTACAATTATCAGGTTAGCAACACACAAATAAAATGACCATGCTGCTAAGAAATGAAGTGTGAAGAACTTAAAGAACAAGTGAGATGCCTCCCCTAAACCTCAATTATTGATCAAAAATTTCAGTGAGTCTCGTTACTTTGCATTTGAACAGCCCAGATCTTTTGCAAAATTCCTCTTCTGCTTATGCTACAAAAGGGTCTGACTGGTAATTGTATTGCGTGAATGACTTTCTTAATAAACAATCATGTGGATTTGCCAGAACATAGTCCTTTAGTACTTCGTACATTATAACCACATAAACAAATTGTGCTTTTAAGAACAATGTACCTTTGTGCTGTTGTCGGTAATCTGAGACATACAACACTGTTGAAGAATGCCAGTTATGGTTACAGTGTTGTTTAATTATCATCTGGCAGCAGGCTGTGACATTCATGAGACTTTCAGGCAATTTATTAAAAGGGGTTAACTTTATATATAACTTTATAATAACTCTTAACTATTTAGCAGGACATTTGAAGTAGTTAGTATTTCATTATACATCAATCACATGCCATTTGACACTAAGTTAAGTTTGATTTATTTCCACACTTTCTACACTTGAGTTCAAATGAGGGGAAATGATACTGCATATAATATTAGCTGTGCTACCCATCTAAGATGGGTTAAAATCTAAGTAATCAATGTAGATTTCGGTTTTAACTTGTGCAGTTCACCATGCAATGCACATTTCTCTGTTATATGTTATTTGGTATGGAAGTTGTAAAAGCAGTGTTAATGTTTGGCGATGGACCACCTATTGGAGAGACAGAGACATAGCAACCCTTGTTCTTTTAGTAAGGTGGGTATGCACATAGTGCAGCCCATAAGCAGTTGGAAAGTAGCACAAGTGTTATTAATGAAGCTCTCTACCTAAGCATATTAGTAGTGAAATGAAATAAAGGGTATGAGATTATAAAATTTCTGCATGGAATCGAAGGTTTGTACTTAAAAATTAGAGGAACTGTATAGGAATTACAGTTAATAGTAATCTTTATATATACTGTGTAATGCAAAGATGAAAGAATCAAATTACTAACTCACTCGCTCATCAACAGTCACACTACTTCCCGCTTTGTGAAAAACCTGAAATCTGGCAGGACATTATGTCTGGGGCAGGTCTAGGTTATCTGCTAATAAAGGACATTTAGATATATTATCATTTAGGGATAAAAAAATCCTCATACAATAGAAAAATTAAATGTCCTAAATTATCAAAAATGCTTTGTGATTGAAATTTGGTGATGTTGTAGAAAAAAGAAAATTAACTGAAACGTGTTTTTCACTTGTTGGTATTTATCAATAGTAATGTTATAGTGAATGGGTTATTTAAGGTACCCCATTTCTTTTTGCTTAGTGTAGATAGGCTGAGAGTTGAACTCCACCTCCACAACAGCACCACTTTCCAATAGTGTGGACAGACGAGTGAATAAGTGTTTACACCCATCAGATCTGCAGTTCAATTAGGTAAAAGTTTCATTGGATAGATTTATGTTGGAGTTCTGAGAAGGTAAAAAAACAACAGTTGGAATTAAGTCACCCTCATCATATTGTGGCCTCTAATTTAATTTCTGTATAACAACAACAACAACAACATTTATTTATATAGCATATTTTCATACAAACAGTAGCTCAAAGTGCTTTACATAATAAAGAATAGAAAAATAAAAGACACAATAAGAAAAGAAAATAAGTTAACATTAATTAACATAGAATAAGAGTAAGGTCCAATGGCCAGGGTGGACAGAAAAAACAAAACAAAAAAAAAAACTCCAGACGGCTGGAGAAAAAAATAAAATCTGTAGGGATTCCAGACCATTAGACTGCCCAGTCCCCTCTGTGGGATGGAGATGTTTTGACAAAAGAAAAGAAACAGGATGACATATGGTGTGACCTTTGTAGTGGAAGAGGGAAGATTCACCAAAGCTGAAGTAAGATTTGGTTGCGCACTTGAGATGCGCTATACTCCTCTAGTCTAACTGCTATGGAGGGAGGAGTTGGATTCATTATGACAATAAGCTGTATCCAACAGTACTAGAGCATCTCAGAAGAGAAAAGAGATGGACGTTGTATACAGCACAAGCATGTAACACCGAGGTCAAGCCCAGTGCTCCCACTCACAATTCCCCCATCCAGAATTATACCCTAAACTGCATGCATGGAATATTCTGTTCCCAATAGTCTCGCAAATACAAATTATTGCAGTCGAAATGCCAATATAATGATACCATATTTACTCCTTCACCTAGGGTATGAGAAATGCTAGCGTCTTTACTGGCTGTACATGTAGTTCATGATAATATTTTTTTCTAGAAGGTGCTGTTTGCAACCTAATTCATTCTTCACAGTACAAACACTAAATACTGCAACACTTACATTGCACTCAATTAAATATATTATCTATTGCATTAATAAATAGTCAACATTTTTTTTTTTTTACTTTTTTAGTATTTTTTCCTTAGATCTTAATAATATATACAATGTATGTTAATATTTTTTTTATTATTATTTTCCAGTTTTTAATGCATAAACTTTTTTTGGCTCCAGTGATTGTATTTATTGGTGATTAGTTCTAAAGCAGAGGGCAAAATGATCAAGTTGAGTGTTTTCCAGTTGCAAGTTGATTTTTTCCTGTTGCATATTTATAACTTCCATCACCATTTATTTAATGTTGTGACTTAAAGGCAGTAGAATGGCAGTGAATTGAAAATATTGTTTTATCTTTCTACTTAATACAGGAGTCAAACGTCACTGTTGTTCTAAATGTGGAAAACGATTCTCTCATTTAAATGATCTTCGAAGTCACACAAGAATTCACACTGGAGAGAAGCCGTACTGCTGTTCGGAATGTGGTAAACGATTCTCACAAATCTCCCATCTTCAGACACACAAAAGAATTCACACCGGAGAAAAGCCATATCGCTGTTTTGAGTGTGGCAAACAATTTTCACAAATCTCCCATCTTCAAACCCACACTAGAATTCACACTGGGGAGAAGCCGTATTGCTGTTCACAATGTGGCAAAAGATTCTCACAAATCATCAATCTTCAGAACCACACAAGAACTCATAATGGGGAGAAGCTGTATTGTTGTTCTGAATGTGGAAAACAATTTTCACTATTAAGTGACCTTCAGAGTCACACAAGAGTTCATACTGGTGAAAAGCCATATTTCTGTAGTGAATGTGGCAGACAGTTCAAACATATGATCAGTCTTCAGACCCACATACAAGTTCACACTGAAAAGAAGCAATATTCCTGTTCTGAATGTGACAAGCAATTCCGTTACAGACGCAGTCTTCTATCCCACTCAAGAAGTCATGTGGGAAAGAATCCTAAATCTTGTTCGGAATGTGGAAAACAATTCTCCAGCAACAGCCATCTTCAGACACACAAAAGAATTCACACCGGAGAGAAGCCATATTGCTGTTCAGAATGTGGGAAAAGATTCTCACGAATGGCCAATCTTAAGACCCACATAAGAATTCACACTGGAGAAAAGCCATATTCGTGTTCTGAATGTGGAAGACAATTCTCTGACAACAGCCATTTTCACAAACACATAAAAAATTCACACTGAAGAGAAGCTGTATTGCTATTTGAAATGTTTTCAAGTGAGCCTCACAAGTGTTAAAGAGTGTTAAGACCCACCCAAGGATTCACACTGGAGAGCATTGCTGTACAAAAAGTGGCAAATTATTTGCACAGTTGTCTTAAAATTCAAACTAGGGAAAAGCGCTATTGCTGAATTGAATATGGTAAACAATTCTAACATATGGT
This sequence comes from Polypterus senegalus, assembly GCF_016835505.1. Taxonomy (NCBI): domain Eukaryota; kingdom Metazoa; phylum Chordata; class Cladistia; order Polypteriformes; family Polypteridae; genus Polypterus; species Polypterus senegalus. The sequence continues at coordinate 163,184,009 of NC_053161.1, forward strand.
CAGCCTTGAGACCCAGACTCAAACTGAAGAGTAGTTCAATTTCTCTTCTAGATGTGTCAAACATTTCCTTTACAGGCATAGTCTCCCCATTCTAGCACTGCTGTTCTGCATGTCGTAAACGGTTGTCAAAAATGGTCATGTTTGAGAACCACATAAAAATTCACATGTGAGCAAAGCCATATTCTTGTTCTAAATGTGGCATATAATTCTGTGACAGAAGAATTCTTCAAAATTCACTTGAGACAGAAGTCATACTGCAGTTCTAAATGTGGCAAACAGTTTTTTACAGGAGCAGTCTTTTGATGCACTCAAGAATTCACACTGTAGGGAAGCTGTATTTCTGTAATGAATGTGGAAAAGGATTCCATCTTCAAACCCACAAAAGAATTCACTCTGGAATAACAACAATAACAATGCATAGATCACTTCCAAAAAAACTTTAAGACTCAAGAGTGAGGTTTACTCTTGTCCTGAAAGAAAGCACACTAAATCATTGAGAAAATAAAACCAAGAGAAGCCATATTGCTGTTTAGAATGTGGTAAACTATCCTCTGACCGGAGTAATCAAAGCCACACTAGATTTCACTATCAAAAAATTTTCTGAAATAGTAAGTTGGAATATGATGAGGAAATGAAGGAGTAAAGGAAGCCAAATGAACCATGTTTAACGCCAAGTGTTGATGAGTACCTTTATAAGGTGGGCTTTATAATATAAAATCAATACCAAATCTCATAAAGGTGAAACTGCTTTGTGTTTCCTAATTATACTGGCTGCACATCTACCAGTATGCAACCTGGAATGGTTTCTTTTGGTAATAATTATATGTTGCTCTTTTCCTTTTTTTGTTTTTGTAGTTCGGAAATTTTATGTTTGAAAATTTTCTGTTAGTGAATCTTTAAATTTTGACCTCTGAGCTTAGTTTAATCCAATTAAGCAACATTTTTATAAGTCAAAGGTTTTATTTGTGGGACACAGGTTTTATAGTTCCACTGTACCCTTTTGGTGAATTTTAGGCCTCTGGCTTTTTCATTTTTTGTGAGTTTTGAATCACAATATGGTTCTGATTATTAAAGTAAAGCACTCAAAGCCTGGATAGCTAGAAGAACCATTTCTAGTCACTTCTTTGCTCGTTGAGAGAGTTTGGTAGCATGCACTGATAGTGTTTTGCTGCACCCACCACATAATGAACCACCTGGATTATGACCCGAGTGCAGTGGGTGACACCTCCGTACTACACTGGAACAGTGTAAGTTTTTTATGGTGGCTGGTGTGCCAATCCTGCCACCAACCCCTGCAGTGGTTTTCCCTGTAAATCAGAAGAGCTGCTTGCAGGGCTGGATGTGGATTAATATCATACCCAGGATGCAACAATTGCAGGTCAAGGGCCTTGCTCAAGGACCCAACAGAGTAGAGTCACTTCTGGCTTTTACGAGATTCAAACCGGCAACCTTCTGATTGCCACCACAGACTCCTAACCTAAGAACCACCACTCCACTCTGTGAAAAGAATGTAAAAAAGTAATATGTCAAGAAATATCATCCAAAATCAGACAGGGTTTTTGGATGAAGAGACTTTACCTCAAGAAATGTGCAGGCAAATAGCAAACTCAAAACTCTAGAAGCCCTGACGTAAAGGAGATATAATCACAGATACACAGAAGGAGAGAGATAACACCAAACTCATTAAAGAGAAAACCTAGCAAAGAGATTCTAAGAAAAAATAGATTTGGGGGCATCTTTGATGTAGCTGCACCACCAGACACAAGACACTGTTTGTCAAGGACATATTAAAGTGCAGTATGCACAGGCTGATCCGGTCCAAATGTGGTACTGTAGGTAGCCATGAGGATCAATCAATATTCAACATGTCACTGTGCGTTTAATAAGTTTTGCACTTACGCAGTATTGATAATCTGCTTATCAAACATTGTTAATTATTATCATATCTCTTTGATTATTTTTCTTTTTATTATACAGTTCTGCCTTTTACATTGAGTAGTATGCTGTATTAGTCTCTGAAAAGGACCAGGAGGAACATTAAAAAAAAATGTCTTTGTTTCCAGAGATTTCTAGAAATTGGGTGAAGCTCCTAGTTAGGCACTGATTAGTATGTTTACCAAAACAATATTATCTTAATATTAACAAATAAAGTGTTATCACAAACAACACTTAAGGACCCAACAACAACTGAACTGTGGACACGCTGGAGTGTGTCACAGATGGCCGGGGTTCTTGTCCGGCTGGGATACCTTTTCATTGTATGGACCGGGGGAGCAAGCCTGGTCAGGACAGTACCTCCTCCGGAACGCTAGATGGCACTAACCCCCCCCATCCCCGGGTTGCATCGGGGCCACGGCAATGGGATTTTTGAACTCAAGCCTTTTTGGGTCCGTGGCCACCACCAGGAGGCACTGCAGTGGTTCCTGAGCCCATGTGGGCGGTTCTTCCGCCACACCCAGAAGTGCAGCCGGAAAAGGGTCATCAAATACCTGGAGCACTTCCAGGTGGGCTATAAAAGGACCCAGTAGCGACTACTCCGAGAGCCAGAGTCAGAAGGAGAGGGACTAACCTTGCTGGAGATGAGTGGAGGATAAAGAGAAGAAGTATTGTGGTGATTGTGCTTGTGGGACAGTGTTGTGCCTATGGGAATGGGGGAGGCATTGCCCGCAGGTGAAGAAAAATAAAATATTTATTTTTTCTATAAGTGTGCCTCCCGTGTCTGTCTTTGTCGAGTCAGGCGCTGGTATAGCACCTTTGTCACAAGTGCTACAACTGCTAACCCTTGAATGAGGATGGTATTCCATGAACCACCCTTAGTGAGTAAGCCTAGCTTAGCTAAATCAACAAGCCAGACTTATTTCAACTGCTTTCAGTTCCACCAAAGATGATTAGGGCAAGTCACACATGGTAGCTATGGCCATATCAGCATGAAGGTGAAGTTTAGTGGAGTGTTGGGGATTGAGAGTTCATGAAATTCATGATTGACAAGAAACAAAACTTCTGAGAAAGGTGAGGTGGATTTTTTTTAGCATATATATTCTGCTATCTGAGCTTTCACTATGCTGCTAAGCTCTTATTTAAATGAATCATATATGTTCATTACTAAATTGTAAACCATTATAACAAAATACATATACTGCTCAAAGAAATTAAGGGAACACTAAATCATCACAGTCTAACACTAAGTCAATTAAGCTTCAGAGATATTGATCTGTCCAGTTAAGAAGCATAAGAAATTGTGAATCAACTTCATCTGCTTTAGCACAAATGAAAGTGACAACAGTTGCACCAGTGAGGCAACAGCAAGACAACCCCCAAAAAGGTAATGGCTTTGCAGATAATGGCCACAGACAATTGCTCTCTCCTTATCCTTCCTGACTGATTCTTCTCCAGTTTTGTGTTTTGTTTGTGTCCTTGTGTTATGTATATGTGAGAATTTAATACTAAATATAAGGACTGTTTTATGTTACTAATCAATTGCATAAAATATGTGATGAGACTGCACCTGGGTATTAATGCTCATGTTTTTGCTGAAATTTGTTATATGTATCTTCAGTAAGTAAAATAACGGAAGTTTGATCATTGCTGCATTTTTATTAATACTTTGGTTTTGTTGCTTGTGTATGTGTAAAAACACAACACTTTGTCACTACTGGTAGCATGAGGTGATACCTGCAACTGACTCAGGCTACACAGGTAGTCCAGCTGCTCCAGGATGGCACATCCATACATGTCATCACAAGAAAGTTTGCTGTGTCTCCCAGCACAGCCTCAAGAGTATGAAAGAGATACCAGGAGACAGGCCATTACACAAGGAGAGCTGGACAGGCCCACAGAAGGGTATCATCCCGCTAGCAGGACCAGCATTTGCTCCTTTGTGCGATGAGGAACAGGAGAAGCACTGCCAGACCCCTACAAAATGACCTCCATCTGTCTACTGGTGTGCATGTGTATGCCTAAACTGTCAGAAACAGACTCCATGAGGGTGTCATGAGGCCCCAACATCCACTAGTTGGACCTATGCTTACAGCCCATTACCGTGCAGCTCAATTGGCATTCAACAGAAAATATCACAATTGGCACCCTGCTCTCTTCACAGGTGAGAGCAGGTTCACATTCAGCACATGTGACAGACTTGAAAAAGTCTGGAGATGCCATAGTGAATGTTATACAGTCTGCAACATCATCCAGCATAACCGGTTTGGTGGGTCAGTGATGGTCTGGGAAGGTATAACTTTGGAGGGTCACACAGACCACCACATGCTAGGCAACTGAAATTCTCAGAGTCATTTTCAGACCTTATGCTGGTGCAGTGGGCCTTGGATTCCTCCTGGTGCAGAATTTGGCCAGAATTTGTAGGCAGTTCCTGGATCACAAAGACATTGATGCCATTGACTGGCCTGCACGTTCCCCAGAACTGAATCCAACTGAGAACCTCTGGGGTGTTATGTATCAGTACATCTGGCATAGCCAAGTAGTACCACAGACTGTCAAGGAACTCACTGATGCCCTGATCTGGGTCTAGGAGAAGATACTCTAGGACACCATCTGCTGTCTCATCAGAAGCATGGCCAGATGTTGTCAGGAGTCCACACTACTACTGAGCCACATTATAAGTTGCTGTGATGTTACATCATTTTGTTCTCTGCGAATTACACATATATTACTCTCTAAAGATTTTCCACTTCAAAATTTCATTCATCGATATCCGATGTTTGATTGAAGTGTTCCCTTAATTTGTTTGAGCAGTAGGTATCTGCTAAGAAAGGACATTTCTTTATACCAATATTTGGCAATAGAGTCTGGCAGAGAATGTCTGCAGCCTATGAAGTGGCCTCTGAGTCCAGTTTACTACTAGCAGTCCCAGTGAAGTAGAAGAGGTGACATACATTTACAGGGTGGAACATTTGACCCAAATGGGGAAGGAAGGATCAGTAAGTTAATAGGAAGCTGTGTCCAAATTAGGCTCAGGCGAGCATGCTGATCTTTTGGATTTGATGACTGACTGATTACTTAAAGACAATTTAGAGAATATAATTTAGTCTCTTTTCTAAATCTAGATGACTTGAAAGGCTTGCTTTTTGATGTCCCTTTGCTCTCTCATGTAATGCATGTCAATTCACTAGACGTATCTTGTAAGATAGTAGAGTTAGAGGGCTCATGACTCTCTAGCCTCATGTTAGTATTAAATGTGGCCTAAAAGTACACACTCTATTAAATCTGCTTTTATAATGTTGTCCTAAATTAAAAGGAAACCTCAATGTATGTGAGCCACATTACCTAAACTTCCACTTAGTGACCATAGTCATACCTGTTGTGAGTTGCATGTCTGCTATCTGAGACATTTTCTCATGTCTCCTCCTTTATCATGTCTGTGGTTTTCCTTTAGACACCAACCACTCATTTCCTATGCATTGTTTTGCTTTATGATTGCTCTTTCCTCCGTTCAATGTTAATGTCAATTTGGGCTTATGACAATTAAGACATGTAGAATCTTGAGCTTCCAACTCCAGTATTGCTTAAAGAGGGACTGACCTCCTACTATCAGGTCACCAATAGGCAGTGCGGGCATGTTTGTTACTCTCCTTTTGTACAGTGGAACCTCAGTTCACGACTATAATTCATTCCAAAACTCTGGTCGTAAACCGATTTGGTCATGAACCGAATGCAATTTCCACCATAGGATTGTATGTAAATACAATTAATCCATTCCAGATCGTACGGACTGTATGTAAATATAGATTTTTTTAGTTTTTAAGCACAAATATAGTTAATTATACCATAGAACGCACAGCATAATAGTAAACTAAATGTAAAAACATTGAATAACACTGAGAAAAACTTGAACAACAGAGAAAACTAACACTGCAATAGTTTGCACTATAGTACTAGGAATCGCTCCCTAAAAACACTTTTTTTTTAATGAGTTGTAAGCACAGGGAAAAAATGAACATTTGAAAAATCTGTAATTTAATAAACCACCAAGAAAAGTAACATTGCCACAATGAACCGATCGCTGGAAACAGAACTGAAAACAAAAACAAGCCTTTTCTAACTTATGCATTCAGCCTTCCCTCTCTCGCTCACTCTCTCTCTCTTTCATGTGTGTGTGTGTCTCTTTCACAAGCCTGGAGCGCCTGTGTGTGTGCCTCTGTCTCGTGCGCCTGTGTGTGTGCGTGCCTCTGTGTGTGTGTGTCTCTCTCTTGCACGCGCTCGCCTGTGTGTGTGTGTCGCGCTCTTTCTCTCTTGCTCGCTCGCTCGCTGCACAGGAAATGCACAGGGAGAGACTGAACGTACAAACCTAAACGGAAACTGGCTTGTTCGTATACCGAGTGTGTGGTCGTGAACCAAGGCAAAAATTTGGCGAACTTGTTGTACATGTACCGAGACGTTCATGAACCGAGGTTCCACTCTATATGGTGATTGACAACATTAAACTTTTCAAAATACGGACTTAGAATTGTGTTCGATAAGTAAGTGCCTATATAGGGGTCCAGCCAAAAGGGGTAAACAGATATAAGCATGGCACAGAGTGAGCAGAGAAAAACATACACAACACAGTCGGAATGAATCCAAGAGAACTCTATGACTCCTTTCAGGGGCTCATTGTGCACATTCTCTAAAATGTCTTTCTAAAATGTTCTCTCAGACTAACAGGCTATGAGCCACACTCTCCACAAGGAGCTGAAAAGGTGAAATTCTCTTCTCTTTGTAGACCAGGAGCTAAGACCCAGTCTGTTAAGCCAAAACTGTGTGCCAGTAGTCTGACAAGGCCAAGAAGCCATAACTTCAAGAAGGGAACTTCATCATCTAAACGCTTGGGCCAGAATGAGCAATGGCTTTTCCGTATGAAGTGGCATAAGACAGCAGAAAGCAAACTGAGGTGGCAAAAGCACAACACTGACAAGGATCATGCAGTGAAGAGAGTGCAATCTAATGCATGATGAATCTTCCACTTGAACTTGTAGCAAAAACAAAGCAACAACTGCACACAACATCAGACATTATCCATAAAGACTTGGTATAGTAAAGCCATTTATCTGAGCCAAGATAAAGTAGAACTCTAAATACCAGTAAACAGCTTGCCTATATGTTACATGTTTCTCTGTCTAGTCTGTGTGTTTCCAGTCTTATATGTCAATATATAGATGCATTTATCTTCTTCTTTTTCTTTTGTCTGCTCCTGTTAGGGGTCACCACAGCGGATCATCTTTTTCCATATCTTCCTGTCTTCTGCATCATGCTCTGTTACACCCACTACTTGCATGTCTTCTTTAACCACATTCATAAACCTCCTCTTAGGCCTTCCTCTTTTCCTCTTAGCTGACAGTTCTATCCTTAGCATCCTTCCTGTGCACATGTCCAAACAAACGCCTCTCTGACTTTATCTCCAAGCCTTCCAACCTGACTCTCTAATGTATTCATTTCTTAACCTATCCATTGTTGTCACACCCAATGCAAATCTTAAACATCTTTAACTCTGTCACCTCCAGCTCTGTCCCCTGTCTTTTTTGGTCTCCACCCCATCTCCACCACATATAACATAGCTGGTCTCACTACCGTCTTATAGACCTTTCTTTTAACTCTTGCTGATACCCGTCTGTCACAAATCACTCCTGATACTCTTCTCCATCCATTCCACCCTGCCTGCACTATCTTCTTCACCTCTCCTCTTCACTCCCTGTTACTCTGTACTGTTGATCCCAAGTATTTAAACTCATCCACCTTCTCTACCTCTACTCCCTGGATCCTTACCACTACTCTGACCTCCCTCTCACTCACACACACGTATTCTGCCTTGTCCTACTGATCTTCATTCCTCTCCTTTCCAGACCATATCTCAACCTCTTCAGAGTCTCTTCAACCTGCTCCCTACTCTTTCTACAGATCACAATGTCATCAGCAAACATCATAGTCCACAGGAACTCCTACCTAATCTCGCCTGTCAACTGGTCCATCACCATTGCAAATACAAAAGGTCTCAGAGCCAATCCCTGATGTAATACCCCTCCCACCTTGAATATATCCATCACTCCTAAGCAGATCTCACCATTGTCACACTTCCCTCGTACATATCCTGTACAACTCTTACGTACTTCTCTGCCACTCCCGACTTCCTCATACAATACCACAACTTCTCTCAAGGCACCCTGTCATATGATTTCTCGAGGTCCACAAAGACACAACACTATCTGGCCTTCTCTATACTTCTCCATCAACACCCTCCGAGCAAACATTGCATCTGTGGTACTCTTTCCTTGCATGAAACCATACTGCTGTTTACTAATCATCACCTACCTTCTTAATCTAGCTTTGTTGTGGAGAAATCTTCAGAAAAAGCTAGCAGAGTCTTCAGAAAGGCAGTCATAATTTAGTCTTTGTTGCATAGCATAGAAAACAATTGCAGAGCACATAAACCCTGTCTCAATTCATGAAGCGAATCCCGAATATAATAGTTTTTATCACAAAATGTCCCTCCTCACATCAGTTTCCCAACATCTACTGTACAGGGTTTCTCATGATGTTGTCCCCACTCAGCACATTTTCCCATAACAATCACGTGGTGTTGCAGACCCTCTCATAACAATATTCTTGCCCCTGTAGACATCCCCATAATAATCTTCTTCCCAGTAGACCTCATAACAACATTTCTTTCCTGGTCCGTCTTCTCACAACAACTACTTTGGCTGGAAGGATATTCTTGCCACCTGGCGGTGATCATCACCTGACTACCACTCCCTTCTTTCTCATGGAATATTGCTGAGCTATCAAAGATTGATGGCCTTTCAATTGTTAACAATTAAGTTGGGATCAAGATGACCCATATATGAAAACTTGACTGCCTAACTAATAATTCAATCAATGATTACTTATTGCAGTAGCATCCTGTAAAGCTAAGACCAAAATAATAGGTGACTGCCAGTGAACAGCAGCGCACAGCTTCACTGATAAGGACCAAGCTGCGGACTGCTTGACACAGTACTTCATGCTTGAAAGAAAGAAAGAAAAGAGACAAGCCTTTAACAATTGCTTCTTTAAGCCAACTAATATGTGCTACTGTATCTTTTTGTTATTATCAATTAGATTTATAAAGAAGCATTGGCATATAAATTTAAGTGCTAGTTAAATTAAATTTAAATGTGCATGCTAATATAACAGCTCGCAGCTGCAGACAGCAGCGTTGTTAAGTCATGGCATGCAGCTGCACAGTGGTCTGACAGAGTCCAACCTGCTACATATGTCACAGGCACATATGCAAGAAAAGGTCCCTAGCTTTCGACAATTAGTCCCTATATTTTTCAGACTAACTAATATCATAATGCATTGTATTTTAACTTTATTCCGTACGATATTGATGAGCCCTAATAAATCTAAATGTCAAATAAGTGCATATATATTTTATGCACTAGCTTGAGAGCTTGCCTAGAATTTACACAGGAAAAGGTCCTGCATGCAGTTTGTTTAGTCTTCTGTCAGTGAGAAGTTCAGCACCTGCATTCTCAAAACAAAATCTGTCTGCTTGCTTCATCAGAGAATATGATGACCTTGGTTCATAGCTTGGCTAGGGCCTTTTAAAGCTGCTTCAGGCCTAGACTTGTCATAGTTAATAGCATTGAAACTAATGATAAAGCATATTGATCTTTAATCGAAATTCTCAACAGTTTCCACTACTCTTTCCTGTAACTTCATGCTGTGGCTCATCAGTTTTATCCTTCTTTAGTTACTACAGATCTGCACATCCCCTTTATACTTAAAAACTGGTACCAGTACACTTCTTCTCTACTCCTCAGGCATCCTCTCACTTTCCAAGATTCCATTAAACAATCTGGTTAAAAACTCCACTGCCATTTTTCCCAAAACACCTCCATGCTTCCATAGGTATATCATCTGGACTAATGGCCTTTCCATTCTTCATCCTCTTCATAGCTGTCCTTACTTCCTCCTTGCTAATCTGTTGCACTTCCTGATTCACTATCTCCACATCATCCAACCTTCTCTCTATTATTCTCTTCATTTGTCAGCCTCTCAAAGTACTCTTTCCATGTGCTCAACACGCTCCCCTTCTTTGCATTTATCATACTTCTGTAATCCTTGTTTATTAATAAATTGTATTGTTATACAGTATTCCTTATAACACGTGTGTCTCAATTTCTTTGATAGACTAAGATAAAATAGACTAAGGGCCAAACACACCCTCTTACAACAGAGAAAGGTAACATAATTAAAGCAGGAGCCCTACCAAAATATTTGAGTAATTATAGGTATTGGCAAATACAAGACTGATAACTAATTAACCAACTTAAAATTCACAGAATTCCTACATTTTATTGACTGGCCCTTGGTGGGCATGACAAATATTTATTTTTCAAAATTCTAGAGCGATTTAAAATTCGGAAATATGAACAACACAGTAGAGAGGCAAGCTAACAATTCTCATTGCCTCCAGTCAGTTCAGCTCCAGGCTCCTTGTCATGGCTGATCTCAACACACATTTATAAACCACCGAGAATCACCAAGAATAACACAGCAAAATCCAATTCAGTGTCCGAGAAAGCTTTAGCCTATCACTGCAATATTGGGCACAAGGCAGGAGCCAGCTCTTTAACGAAGTGCCAGTTTATCACAGGATCATTGAAAATGGGCCAAGGAAATGTAAGAATTTCTCACAAGGGTATCAAGCCTATCATGTTCTGGAAGGAACAAGGCTTCTAGGTGTGACAGAAATAAGTGTTGCTACTTTCTGGTAGAAAATGAAAATAGTACTGAGGTAGCAGTTTATTAGTCTGCAGATTATATGTGGTCTTTCAGTGTAAAAGGTATGACTGAGAGAAGACTGACTGGTGTCTGGTGAGGAAAAACTTAACTGTTAAGATAGATAGATAGATAGATAGATAGATAGATAGATAGATAGATAGATAGATAGATAGATAGATAGATAGATAGATAGATAGATAGATAGATAGATAGATAGATAGATAGATAGATAGATAGATAGATAGATAGATAGATAGATAGATAGATAGATAGATAGATAGATACTTTATTAATCCCAAGGGGAAATTCACATAATCCAGTAGCAATATACTGATACAAAGAAACAATCTCAGAACATGATCATGTAACTCTTCACAACTGTAAAACAATATTTAGTGAAGTCATGGGCCATTTGGATAAATGTCAAACAGCTTTATCCAGAGCTAGGGCACATCACTTTGTCCCATTCTTCTAATTTAATAAATGAATGTGAATGATAATACAGTAAGAATAGATGGTAGAGGACACTGTTTAACATATTTACTAGACCTCAATAACAAGGATTTCTGACATCAAGACTTTGTGCTGGTTTGTCCTTTTACTTATTTTATGTTAATAAGGTGATGACTTTGACCAGGCCTTGTACGCAGCTCTTTTCTTTTTAGTATGGCTAAGGAGTCAGTACACAACACCTTTGACTCTGATGCCTCTATTTGTAATTAAACTAATATATTTACTATGAATTATCAGGCTACATTTTAGCACTCTGGCCTGTTAAAGTTTGGGTTTAAAGGCTGTATGGATGCTGTTGTGGCTTTTTATTATCATTCATTAACATTTGTACCGAAAGGCTAGAAGAAAAAATACTTTAATCAAATTAGTATACTAAAACAAATTCACTAAAGCTAAAAGTCTAGTAAAGTTTTAGTACCAGATCTCAGAAACAGAGAGAGAGACAGACAGACAAACAGACATAGTGTACCGACTGCTTATGCATGTGGAAGGGAAGAGAAAGAAAACACTCACCTGTGATGCTGTCTTTTTCAAAAATCCATCAGCTTTGGTTCTTGAGCAGTCCCTATCCTGGAAGGATTTGGCTCAAAGAGGCATGAAAGCAAGAGTGAGCTGTGACCGTGAACCCAATGTGAGCAATGGAAGACTTTGATTTGATATTGAACATCGAGGAGGGGAATGAGGTTGTGAAAGAGAGGAGTGAAGTCTTGCAGTAGCAGCATGGTGAGACCGAGTGATGGAATTGAAGTAAAGGTGAGAGTGGAGACTGGCTAATAACCAATGATCTCACTGTTTCTATTATTATTATTATTATTATTATTATTTTGCTTTCTTGACACCATTTGACATATGTTTGTGAACTACACAAGTTGAGGAATGCTGCTCTCATGCATAACTAAGAACTACTTTTATGTAAAACTGAAGAAAATTTCAGTTGCCTGTATGTTTATTTAAAAACTAGGCAATATGAAGAAAATCTTTCAAATTGGATTTTTTTTGATAATGTCAACCTTGCTAAGGCCATGCCCCCAGTTTGAAACACATGATAATAATAAATGTTGAGCGATGCACTCAAGGAAAATAACAGGTTATATTTTTGAAAATGAATTGCATTTATTCATATTTAAATTTCACAGTCCTAATTATATATATTTTATCACTTCCTACCAAAAGTCAAAACTGTAGAATTTTAAGCTGTGTTAATTACCAGAAAGGTTGCCCCCGCTATGGAACTTATGTTTGTTTTAAGAAAAAGAAGTAGTATGTGGCCCATCTTTCTCAGATTTGTTGATAGCCACAAAGGTCTAGCCAAGAAATAGCAACAGACCAGACACCAGGGGCATCATGTATAATGCCTTGTATAGAATTCACACTAAAAAATGGCATACAGACAAAACTAGAAATGTGAGGACGCACAAAAAATTCAGATGCATAAAACTGTGCATAAGCAAAGTTCTGCGCACTTTCCCTTTATTAAACCCAATCAATATGAACTTTAACGCACATGCACGTTCCTACAGGCCCACCCTGACTCCTCTCAGAATTATGCCTATTTGAATATGCAAATCAGTATAAATAGCTCATTCCATACAGTGTTTCATTAAAAGGCAATGCTCAAAGCACATGTAAAAAGAAGAATTTCAGCAAATGTGAAATAGTGGTCTTGCTCAGTGAAGTGGAGACAAGGAAAACTATACTATTTGGAGGCTTAAGCAGTGGTATAAGCAACAAAAGTTAAAAACTGATGGGAGTGGCACAGCATGGCAGAGGCACTCAAAAGTTCAAGTTCAGAAAATTGAACAGTGTTCGAAATAGAAAAGAAGTATTCAGATGTCAAAGTCGATGTGAAAAGGTCAACACCACTGGAGGAGGTAGCGGAATTCCGGGGCTCACACCATTTGAGCAGTGAGCTGCTGCAATTGTTGGCGAGACACTTATATCTCACTACAACATTAATGAGATGCATTTTCACATCACAGATAATTTTCACATTAATACAGTGGAAATGCTTTCTATCTTGATAAGCAAATTCATTCTCTGAAGGCGCCTTTATAGCAATCCCTGTGCAGTCAACTGCTCCAATTACATTTGGAACACTGGACATTGCTGCGAATTGCACTTTGATGTTTGCCTGTTCAACCACAATGTATGGAAATTTTATATATCTAGATGACAAGCGGATAATACCATCCCATTCAGCTGGCATAGCGAGTTTCAGTGATGACTGAGAAATACCCGAACAATCAGCCAGTTCACGCTGAAAAGTTCCTGTGGCTAAAAACCTGAGGGTGGACAGAACATGCAAAGGAGCAGGTACAGCACAATTCCTCAAAGTACACTTTTGTAATGACTGAGCCAGTTCAGCATACAGCTCCAAGAGGATAGCTCTTGGCAAATTAACTTGACTTAGAAACCATTCATCATCATGGGACAAGAAATCATTGTGATCTCTAAATACTTGCTCTGTATAGTAGCACAGCTTTGATGCTGGATGCCGCACGTTTACAAAACCGAGCAGAAACATGTGTATGTATGAGCTGAGGCTGTGATGAAAATGCATGTGGTATTACACTAAGTTTAGTTTTTATACATCTCGATTTTAACATGGAAACGGGTATATGCAACATTTTTGTGTATATGCACCATTTATACATAAGGTCCTTGATCATCACAGGAGAGTGTCAACCAACACTCTCGCATGTCCAGTAATTAACCTGCAGATGTTTTTATTCAAAGTTAAAAATTGTATTCCTCTACAATCCATATGTGGAGCATTGATCATGAGGCTTATATTTTGATTCATAATTCTATGCATTTTGTCTTATGTTCGTATGTATATTTTCCTTTCTGTCTCACTGTATAATTCACATTATACTCCTAGTTAAAAATTATCAGTTAGTTTATGCCCTGTGGGACATCCTGAGACTTCGTAGGATTCCCAGACGTTGTTGGAAATCACAGACAACATGTACACTGGTACTGTGAGTGTTGTGCAGAGTGGAGATAGAACTTCTGTGATTTTCCCAGTTGATTCTGGAGTTCATCAGGGGTGTGTTTTTGCTCCTACTCTGTTCAATGCTTGCAAGGACTAGGTGTTGGACAGGGTTTTGGGGTCCAGCGGCTGTGGGGCTGACTTTGCTGAAGATGCTGTGATCTTCACAGAGACAATGGAGGCCATGGGCTTGTGAGTGTCCTGGATAACAAACAAGATCCAGACCTTTAAGGACCTCTTGGTCACATTCATCAGCAGTGTGTCTGTCTGCAGAGAGAATGTTGACCTCGTCCAGAGGTTTACTTACCTCGGCAGCAACTTCATGTCTCTGGTGACCTATGAAGTTAGTAGATGGATTAGAAGAGTATGAGGTCATGAGATCGCTGGAAAAGGGTGTGTGAAACTCCCTATATCTTTGCAAAAGGACGAAAGTCCAAGTGCTTTCTGTTTTGCTATATAGTTGCAAGACATAGACACTATCCAGTGACCTGTGACATTATTCCCCGAGGGTGATCTGGCTCACAAGATCCACATTGTTGAGGACACAGGCAGCTGGACCAGGTCAAGGGGATCCCCCCCACCCCCGCTCATTGCCAGGGGGTGAGACTGGACCACCTGTCTGCCAGGAGATTGCCAACTAGGATCTCAAGCTGTTTTATTGTGTGGTGGCTGCAGCAACATGCTGTACCAGTGCATGCCCCCAACCTGATCTGACCTGGTGGGGTGCAACTATTCCTAGCATATTAGATTCAGTACAGAAAAATACTCTTGACTAGATACGGTAAGGTATTTTGCATATGCTAAATAAAGTTTTTAGGCCAAGGTGTTCATTAGAGCAGCTTGCTAGTTATTTGTGAGTATCATCACAGGGTCCAGAACCTCATGTGAGAAACATGGTATAGATCACTTGGGTTTAAGAGAAAAAAGCTCTTCCTTCAAAGCACACCATCCATGCACCCACCTGAAGTCTGAATCAAGGCAAGCCACCTGAAGATGCATTCTGTCCGTCTCACTCTCACCCCTTCTCCCTTGCACAAATGCATATTTTATTGGCACCATTTCTCAAACTATTGAAATGAATTGATTCACTTAAATGGGTAATTCAAAGGAAGCGACACGGTAAAGTACTCAGTATAAATGAGTACACCCTCTTCAGAAATTAAGACTTTTATTTATTTCTCAGTGAATACCAGAACAATCAGCAGAATTTTGACAAAACTGAGTTTTATTAAACACAATGTATTAACAACATGAAAGCTGAATCACCAACATCATTAGAATAAGAAAATAAAACATTTGATTTCAATGAGTTGTTGCCAAAATAAATACACCCTACAACAAATTCCACCAAATCTAATATTTTCTATGACCTCCATGATTTTAAGAACAGCAGCAACTCTTTAAGACATTGAATGAACACGTTGGCAACATACTGTCATGGATATCGTTCTTCATTCTTGGAGAATGAACTCTTTCAGAGTCTGGATGCTGGATTGAAAATGATAATCAACCTCTCTTTTCAGAACTCCTTACAATTGTTCTGTTCGGTAGAGGTCAGGTGTCATGCTTGGCCACTGAATCACTTTCACCCTTTTCTTCCCCAGAAATGTGTTAATGGCCTTGGATGTATGTTTTAGATCATTATCATGTTGAAAGAATGCCCAGTGACCCAGCACACAGAGAGATGGTAGCATCTTCTCATACAGTATTTAACAGTACATCTGTGAACCCACAATATCAATTAAGTTCATTTCCCTGCAGTACTTATACAGGCCCAGAGAAGCATGTTGCCACCACCATGCGTTACTGTGGGCACAATGCATTTTTCATTGTACTCCTCACCCTTGCAATGCCATGCAGTTTGGATGCTATTAGTTCCAAAAAGATTTACCTTTCTCTTATCACTCCAAAGTATAGAGTTCCAGTAGTTTTCATCTTTGTCAACATGGGCCCTGGCAAATGCTAAACTGGATTTTATGTGCATAAGCTTTTGCAGTGGCTGGCTCTTGTGCACAACACCTTTGCATACCACTCCAATAAAGTGCATGTCATATTGTGTCACCCCAGTTTGGATTTCTTCTGCTTTAGTTAACTGTGATGAACATGTATGGCAATTTTCATCAGATCTTCTTATCACAAAACGCTCATGTTGAGGTGTTAGCTTCTGTGGATGTGGATCTCAGAGAGCTTGCAACAAGTCCGTCCTTTGTGAATTTCTAACTCACTTTTGATACTGTATTCCTTCGATTAGCAACACTTTACTAATTTTCTTGTAGCCTTGGCCTTTTTATTTACTGCAATTATTTTCTTCAAGTCTTGTGATGTTTCTCTTCAATGTGGTGCCATTATTGTCAACATTGATTGGGAGGGTATTTTACTTGTTAAATACCACCCTTAATTGTCAGATATCTGGTAATCTCATCCAGGAGGTTTAGGGTGCTGGATGTGGACAAACCAGCCTAATTTGGTGCCAGTCCCAAGCCCAAACACTTAGAGAGGGTTAGTGTCAAGAAGGGCATCTGGCTGTAAAACATGGCCAAAATCTTAATAATGGAATCATATCAAATCAGCTTTGTAAAATGCTAGGGCATACCTGTAGATGACACACAGGGGCCTCCCTAACACCTGTCGGAAGTAAGCAAATGCTACTGAGAAGACAGGGGAGGGGAAAGAAAAGGGTAAGTTAAAGGTAAGAGTGGGGAAACTGAATGTTGGGACGACGACTGTGAAAAGAAGAAAGTAGGCAGATTGGATGGAACAGAAGTAAGTGGGAGTGTAGTTTGTACATGAAACTAAATGGAAGAGAAATAAGGCAAGAGAATTAGGAAGATGCTTTAAGTTGCACAATGAAACAAGTGAGGAATGTTGCAGATTGAGTATTATCCAAAGAACCAAAAAAAAGCTCTTGTCAATGTGAATATGAGGAATGATGGGATGACTAGTGTCAAGCTGAGCCTTGGTGAAACTGTAGTTAATATTATTTGTGCATATAGTCCTCGGGTGGGCTGTGAGGATGAGGATAAGTCCCAACTGTTTTTGGGACACAAATGGATGAAGACCTTATCAAGATAAAACACGGAGAAAACATGATTGTTGATGGTGATATAAACGGGCATGTCAGAAAGAGTAGAGAGATGGTAGTGAGGGTAACATGGTGGGTTAAGAGTAGGGAAGAGACATAGGGAAGCGGAAAGAATAGTAGATTTTGTCATGGAATCTGATCTGGTAATAGAAGGAATGTTGGGAGAAGAATAGCAAAGTTGTATTAACAGCAGGTAAAGAGGTTTTGGGTAGGACGACAGGAAGGAGCCTACCAGGGGACAAAGAGACATGGTGGTGAAACACAAAAGTGCACAATGTAAAAAAAAAGGCTAATAAGACATGGTTCCAATTAGGGAGGGAGGAAGATAGAAAAAGGTATAGATAGACAAACAAGGAAGCAAAGAACATCAGTAGCCAGAGCCAAGGCACAAGCTTTAGAGGAGGTGCATGAAAAATTGGAGACAAAAGAGGAAGACAGAATGATTTTTAGAATGGTGAAGGCTATGAACAAGGCTGGAAAGAATTTTAGTCAGATAAAGCAGATGAAAGATGAGCCAGGTGTGGTCTTGAGTGACCATGATAGGATCAAGAATAGATAGAAGAGGAAATTTCAAAAGCTGTTGAATGAAGAAAACCCAAGAGTAGTATTTGGGGATGGACTCCCAAATGAAGGTCTGGTAACAAGAATTAAGAGAAAGGAAGTAAAGGAGGCACTAAAAAGAATGAAAAAATGGAAAGGTAACAGGAACGTATGACATACCACCGGACGTGTGGAAGAGTTTAGGAGAAGAGGAATTAGATATGTTGTGAGATCTAATGCAGAAGATCTTTCAACAGGAGAGAATACCAGAGGAGTGGAGGAACAGTGGTGTATCCATTTACAAGAAGAAGGGTGATATTCCAAATTGTTCAAACTATAGAGGTATAAAGCTGATGTCACACACAATAACATTTGGGAAAGGGTTATAGAGAGGAGGCTTAAAAAAGAGACACCATAGTGGAGGATCAGTTTGGATTTATGCTAGGGAGAAGAACAATGGATGCAGTCTTTGCATTGACATAGTTTATAGAGCAGCATCAAGGAAAACAGAAAGGATTGCATATGGTGTGCAGTGATTCGGAGAAGGCTTATGATAGCATGCCACGTAAACAGGTCTGGGGGTACATGAGAAAGAAAAGAGAAGTATATGAGGATTGTCCAGAATATGTATGAGGGAGCGAGGAATCGGGTTAAAAGCAGTGTTGGGGTAACAGACAAAAATCACAGTTAGAGGATGTCTGCACCAGGGATCTTCTTTAAGTCCTTACATCTTTGATCTGGTTATGGATGCATTGAGTCATGGGATAAAAGACTAATCCCCCTGGTGAAGGCTTTTTGCTAATGACATTGTGTTTTGTAGCACTTGAAAAGAAGAAGTTGGAAGAATGGAGAAGTGCTCAGGAAGATAGAGAAATGAAGATAAATTGGAAGAAGACATAATATTTGAGGTTTAATGATGATAAGCGATTCAGAAGTTAGTATTCAGGGAGTGGATAAATTTAAATATCTAGGATAAGTGATAGCCCAAGATGGAAACTTACATGCAGAGATATCCCAAAGAGTGCAATGCAGGTGGAATAATTGGAAGAGGTATCAGGAGTATTCTGTGTTTAAAGAAGTAAGTTGAAGGTTAAAGGTAAGGTTTTTAAGACAGTTGAAAGATCAGCAATGATGTATAGAGATGAGACATGGGAAACAAAGGAACTGCAGGAGAAGAAGTTAGATGTGGCAGAAATGAGAATGTTGTTATGGATGTGTGGAGTTACAAAAGCAAATAACAAAATAACAAATGAGACAAACAGAGAAACTACAAAAGTGGGAGAGATATCTAAGTATAGGAAAGGAGGTTAAAGTGGCATGGACGTGAGATGAGAAGTGAATGAATATGTGGGCAAAAGAGTGATGAAATTGGTAGTACAGGGGAGGAGAAAGTGAGGAGGCCAAAACGGATGTGGGTAGGTAAAGTAAAAGAACATTTGAAGGAAAAGTGCTTTACTGGTGAGGGGGGTGCAGGACTGAGCTGTATAGAGAAAGTTGATCACACACATCAACCTGAAGAAGAAGAAGAAGAAGAATTATCAAATATCCTGTGATCACCTGTGTAATGATTGATTACACTCATTTAATGTTGAATTCCTGTTAATTTTCATTTGATTAAACGTTATGCCTAAGACTTTCAATATGGTGTACTAAATTTTTGCACCCTGGCCTTAAATAATTTTCTTAAACATAGTTAAATTTTGTTTTTGTACTGACAAATCTAATTTACAAACAATAAACCAGATTTCCTGGACTGTTTTATGGTATAGAATCCCACAGAAAATATCAATTCTATAGGGAGATAAATGATTTTCTGAAATATCTTTTGGGTGTGTACTCAGTTATGCTGGGCACTGTACACACATTCAGGTAAAGCTGTACATGGTGGATATAATAAAGCAGATATAACTGACATTCACGCACACACTACAGTTAATTGTAACAACATAATGTACATGAACCAAAGTAATCAACAGAGGAACTTTCCACAGTAATTCACATCCCTTCCATTTTCAGCTCCTTTAAGACATATAACTCATTATTTGACAATTGGTTGCTTATGAGAACATTCACTTTCTACCTGATGATCATTTTCCAAGTGTGTACATTCATATTTGGGAGTTTTTTTCTGAGTTTCTTTTCAAATATGTGCTTTCTGTCTTTAACTTAGTTTGTTTTTTTATGCTTTAATGTTGCCACCCATTCTACTCTCATTAGTTCTCATAATTGGATCTTGCCTTTCTTCTGCATTATTTAATCTTTTACTCTCTTTGTGGGTATTCTATTTACTCTTGACTTATTCACTTTTCATTCCAACTACAGATCTCAGGTTGACATTAGTTATCTTAATTTGGATGGTGTGATTACAAGTTTTGCAAACCCTCCTGGCATATCCTTTAGTTGGACCTTCTGGATTTGTTACATAAAGGTAGCAGTACATGATTTCCTCTTAATCTTTAACTATTCAACAGCCCTTTTAATTTCTTGCTTAAGTTGTTGTTTTGTGGTTGTTCCACTTCCACTGTGGTAAGGCCAGAAAGACTATCCATCTGGACTTCCACCACATTGGAAGTTTTCTCTTCATCTAAAAATGTTGCACCATCACAATCACTACCAGAGTGTTGAGGCAAAGGCTGGGCACTTTTCTATCCATTAAGATAAGTGACCAGTATGAATTACAGATACTATTCATACTTGCAGGACCGATTGCCTTGATGAGTATTGTTATAAATGTTGTACAATAAAACACCCAACATAAAGGTATTCATTGTAACTTCAGTAGAGGGATGCATTGCATACTTCCTCTGTTGTTTCCTTCTTCACCTGTCAACTTACTCCTTCGAGACTTCCTCCTTCTCTCCTGTGTGAACTGTAGAGTGTTTCTTAAGACTGCGCATCTGTGAATACTGTTTACCACATTCAGAACAGCAATATGGCTTCTCTCCAGTGTGAATTCTTTTGTGGTTCTGAAGAGTGCTATTTCGTGAAAACTGTTTGCCACATTCATTACAACAATATGACTTCTCTCCAGTGTGAATTCTAATATGACTCTTAAGAGTACTCCTGCGACGGAATTGTTTGCCACATTCTGAACAACAAAATGGTTTCTCTCCTGTGTGAATTCTTTTGTGGATGTGAAGAGTATTTCTGTCACGGAATTGTTTGCCACAGTCTAAACAGTAATATGGCTTTGCTGCAGTGTGGATTCTTTTGTGGCTCCAAAGATTACTCCTGCTA